>NC_057398.1:54281996-54579496 GCF_019320065.1 Cervus canadensis | reverse complement strand
ATTTTATGTATTTTTTGACTGTGCTGGGTCTTCATTGCTCTGAGGGCTTTCCTCTGTTATGGTGAGCGGGGGCTACCCTTTAGTTGTGGTGCTCGGGCTGGCCACTGAGGTGGCTACGCTTGTTGCAGAGCACAGGCTCCAGGGCGTGCGGGCTTCAGTGGTTGCAGCTCTCGGGCTCTAGAGCGCTGGCTCAGTAGTGGTGGCTCATGGGCTTAATTGCTGTGTGGCATGTGGAATCTTCACGGACCGGGGATCAAACCCACGTCTCCTGCATTGGCACGTGGATTCTTTACCACTGAGCCACCAGGGAAGCCCAAGAAAGGTGATTTTTACATGTATTTGTAATTTATTAATCCCATCATCAGGGTTTCCCTGGTGGCTCAGATGGTAAAGGATCTGCCTGCTATATAGGAGACCTGGGTTCCATCCCTGGGTCGGAAAGATCCCCTGGAGAAGGGAATGGCTACCCTCTCCAGTATTCTTGCCTGTAGAATCCCATGGGTAGAGGAGCTTGGTGGGCTACAGTCCATGGGGTCACCAGCACCACAATCCTATCATCAGCCGCAAAAGCAAAATTTGTATATTTGGGAAAAAAAAAATCAAAGAGGATCCATGTATGAGATCATGCCTTGTTTTCAGTCTCTTGAACAAAAAGCTTGGTGTGGATGTAAATTCACGGACAGTGGACAATATCGCCTCAGTCCCACAAGGGGTCGCTGTTGATCTCATTTGTCGAGTCTCCCCGCAGCCTAATGGTGACAACGTCAGCAGGAGCCTAAGTGGGACCGAGCTGGGGGCTTTGGGCAGTGCCGCGCCTACAAACCAACTCCTTGGCCCAACCCTTAGCAGGGTCCTCCCTTCCTAAGTTACCTGGAGGCGGGGTACCTGTGTGCGTGAGTAGTGATGGCAAGGGCAGGGAAACCCGTGCACGGCTGAACGTTTGTGCAGAATAAATATTAACCCCCTCACCTCTTCTCATGTGTGTGTGTGTAGTATCCAGGAGGTACAAAGATGACCGGGGTCACATCCCTGGTGGGAAAAGTCCCGACTCTGAAATGAGCCAGACCTCAGTTCTGGCCCCAGCCTGACCACTTAGATCCTGGGCAAGTCTGTTACTCCTCTGAGACCTCCCTGTGAAGTGGGGACGATACATATTCCCACATAGGCATGTTTCAGGGATTAACAGATAATCTGTGTGATGTTCTTTGTAAACTGTCAATGTTTGCACAGAACTGACTCTCAATCCCCTCACTGAGATAATCAGAGCCTCAGGCTACCCAGCTTGCAAGAAGCAGAAATCCCGAGTCATAAAGTGCCCGATCTGCCTCCATCCTGAAGAAGTCACCCTCCAACAGACACATCTCCAAATGTCCCTGGTATTGCAGGCTGAGAGCGGAGAGGCAGGCTAGGAGACGTGCCTGGTTGCCAGGGTCCAGCGTCATTGCAGAGACCTGACTGCAGAGCAGGGGAATGTTGTTGGCCAGGCAGGACCAGCTGAATCAGCGGCTCATGGTTCCCATCCGCTTGTTGATTTATTCGTTGGCTCAACCAACCTCATTTCGAGTGGCTTCAATGTACCAGGTGCCGTACCAGGCTGTTGGCATACAACAGTGACCAGAACAGACATAGTGCCTGCAAATGTGGGGAGAGGCTAGAGGTTTTGCCCTCTCCATTTTCTCATTAGCCGCCTCTGATTTGCAGAACAAAATTAGGTCTGAGTTGTTGCAATAGTTTTTTTTTCTCAGAACACAGTAGAATGAAAAGGTGCTTTCCGTCAAAATGATATAAAAATGATTAAAGTTGGAGTTAGATTAAATGAGAGACAGAAGGAAAACTTTTTCCTGGTGGAGGTGGAGGACGGGAGAATCTTGCCATGTTATTCACGCACATCCCGTGTACACTTTTCCTGGTGATTCTTGTTTTTTGCCTGACAAAGATGTGAATTTGTTGTTGTTATTTAGTTGCTCATTCGTGTCCGACTCTTTTGTGACCCCATGGGCTGTAGCCTGCCAGGCTCCTCTGGCCATGGGATTTCCCAGGCAAGAATATTGGAGTGGGCTGCCATTTCCTCCTCCAGGGGATCTTCCCCACCGAGGGATCCAACCCGAGTCTCCTGCCTTGCAGGCAGATTCTCTGCAGTTGAGCCACTGCAGAAGCTCCAAAGATAGGAATACTGCTCCTAACAGAGGGTTTTATACCAACACGTTCATTTGTTGAACAAATGTTTGTGGGTCGCTGGTGACATACAGGGTCCAGCCTTGGGTGTGAGTGATACAAGGGAGTTAGTCACATTTCCTGCTCTCCACAGACTCTCTGTCTTGTAGAACAGACAGACGTGCTCTAACAGTGTAGGACACAGCACGTGTGTGTTCAAGGAGCAGCAGAGAAAATCCAGGATGGGGAGACCACTCCTAGCCAGGGGATCCTGAGTTTCTTTCCCAGGACATGTGGCTTTGGAGTTCAGCCTTGAAGAAAAGGTGGAATTCTGGTGCTTGGGGAACTTGGGGAGGGGAGTCCACAGGGGACCCACCAAACCATGGGGGGAAAAAGAGTTATTAGAGTTGTCTGAGGATGCATGAAGTGAGATTGTGATAGTGGAAGAAAAAATGAGAAAATTCAAAAGGCGTGGTACATGAAAAACCTCAGGACCTGGCAGCTATGAACACACTGGAAAGTGAGGGAACCGGTGTAAAGGATGACTCCTGGCCTCTCAGCCTGACGGACTGCTCAGCTGTGGTTCAGAGGTAGGAGGAGAGATGCCGAGGGAAGTAATAAAGTAATGTCTAAGCATATTGAGTCCCTAATTCCTTAGTGCCGAAAAAGGGAACATTCCAAAGAGAAAAGAGGTGGGAGCATGGCCATTGGTTGCACTTTGGAAGTTGGTGCACTGGGTACAACTCCAGGAGGTGCTGTTCTGAACTCTTGAAGGGAACGGCGCTCTCTGGAGCAGGGCAACATGGAGGCCCTGTGTGGGGTGGATCCGTCAGCCGAGAAGAAATCACGTCCGGTTTGAGCTCTTCCTTCTGATTGTCTGTGACTCATTATGGTCTTTTTCCTGTTGCAGTTATCGCCTGTGTGACCCTTCTGAACGAAAGTTATATGGAAAATCACCCCTCTTTGGACAGTATTTTGTTCTGGAAAACCCAGGGACCATCCACGTGGGAGACCCTGTGTACCTGCTCGGCCAAGAATAGGAATCATATGTCCTGGAATAGCAGATGCCTTTAAAAAATGTCTTCAAAACTGACAACACTTGAAACACAATATTTTGGAATGGGCATTTGACTCCTCAGCGTTTTCTTTAGAAAAACTTGTAGTCTCCAAGTTTTTCATCTTTTTCTGGACTTCTTCCTCATGTCCCAATGCTTCCAACATCCCAGGGTACAAAGCAAAGGTTTGATAACTTAATAGGACTTCAGTAAGTCACCTAAATGCCAAGGCAGGATTCTAAAAATCGCTTGTTTAACTATGATTGTGGAATAATTCTTTCTCCTTCTTCTCCATTCACCTACTCATAACCTCCATCATGTCACTGCTATGACTTAGGGAAAAGGAGAAAAGAGAAAGGGTGGGGGATTGAGAAGAATGTTCTGGAATATTTTCTTACCCCATGCCTCAGCATGCAATGGAAATTAAATAGCACTCCAAATAAGGCTGGACTGTCACTTCACTTTTCCCCCCGCAAGTCCTAGACAGGCTTTTAAAAGGGTATAAAGAGCCTGACCTTCAGTAAACACTTAGACGTTCATTTTCCCTAGATCATTTTGGATCTGGCACTATTACCTCCTAGTGTCCATGGGCATTTGATGGATCCTTCACGTCACACTGTGCCTTGGGTGGCAGGACAGCAGAGATGTCAGGGAAGAAAATCAACTCATGAGAGCAGCATTGCTGCCAGACTCTGACATGGAATAGGAGGAACGGAAGACAAACAAAATCTTCCTTGCCATGAGACAGAGTATCAACTATATCCCATTGGTGAGACCAGACTTTTCCCAGTATACGAGAGAGAGCAGTCATGCTAAGTAGGCGAGGCACCCTGTCTCCTGTTGTCTGGGATGCTGTTGGCGTTGCCCTGGGAAACGATGCCCAAAGAGATGGTCAGGAGAGGACATGAGGCCACCTAGTGGCATTGTCACGGCTCAGCCATGCTGTTGGAAAGATGGAAACGTACGGATGGGTTTTAGTTTTCTATCCTAGAAAATTTTTTTGAAAGAAACTGAGGTAACCTCTAGGTATTCTCTGCTTCCCTGCTGTGGGAATTTGATCCTAAAAGCGTGGCTGTGCTGCCACAGGGTCCTTCTGGATCTTGCTGGTCCCATCAACTCAAGACTGGTTGCTCCTCCTCAAAACCAGGATGAAAAAGTTCTGAGATCCATGGTTGAGAAGAAGTGTGATTGTGTGATTTGAAATAAACCACTTTATTTCAGGTTTTGAATAAAATCTTTCAAAGGAGAAAAGGAAAACATATGTCAATTCACTTAACAACCAGTATCTAATTTTTCTCCTGATCAAATTATATAACTCTAGTATCTGATGATGTTTATCTTTCATTGCCATTTTGCTCTCTGCATTAGGAAGCTAAGTCATGAAAAATGTGTTTCAAAACTGTAAATAAATGGAAGCTGCTTTGACTAGTTTCAGGTTGTACTCACTTCTTGGCAAGAAGTCAGACTTTGAAGCTGACAGATGTGAATGGGCAAAACCAATCATTCTGTCATCCCACTCACACACACACACACAACATCCTCAGGCATACTCTCGTCTTTGAAGGGCTGTCATGTAAACATACTTTTTAACCTAAAGCCGTGTATGTTTCACTTTGGTTTTATAAAGGCCGTTAGTAATGGTTGGAACCTAGCCTAGCTCTGAGGTTAAGTTATAAGGTAACAGGTGCACGTATATATGTTTTCTGGGCGGTGAATTATTGCAATTTGTTTTCCTTGCACTTGAAGTGAAGTGGAATTAGAATAATTAATCAGTCATCCTTGGCCCATCACCTTCCCCAATAAATTCACTTTATGTTGAAACTACAGATAAATTAAAGTAAAAATATTGGATTGGCCAATACAATGGAAAAACCCAAGCAAACTTTCTGGCCAACCCAATAAGAATTCAGCAAGTAGCATTACTAATTGGACCTTGGAAATCCATGGCAGAACGCACACAGGATTTAGGAAACCATATGATTATCAGTTCTGTTGAGAGCAGCCAATACTTAGACAGCGATGAGAAACTCAAGGTTGGTTTGGTGGCTGGCCCTAGATAGTATTCAGGGGCAAGGTGAATGCCTTAGACCAGAACTTCTAACCCCTTGTCAATAGTAACAGCCACTTCCCGAGGGACTCAGTCTGTGTCAAAGGCCACACTCATGCAGTCCCTGTCCTGTGCATGGCAGGGCAGCCTTCCAATCGAAGGGGTACCTAACCCCCTCCTCATTTGTGCAGAGTCTCCTGCTCCTCAGAGTGTGAGGAAGATTCCAGTTTTAAGACAGAGGTTCCAGTGACCTCTAGAATCTCAGAGTTGTTGCCAAGCTTTCTGTCAGTGAGATTTAAAAACCCTTTACTTGTGTTTATTTTATATTTAATGAGTTGGTTAATGCCAAAGGCAGGACTGAAGTCTGGTTTATTTTGGAGACTGAACCTTTGCACACAATTCCACTTGAAGTAGAGGGTCAGGAATAGAGACCACCGCAGACCCTCAGAGAGGTCTCCTTAAAGCTGTGGACGATGGATTTTCATGGTCAGACAAAAACAGCCACTGTGAGTGTGTGTTTCGTTCTGGGCGGCAATGTCTTCTGCAGCCACAGCAGAGAATTACAGACCCACAGCTGGAGACCCTGCAAAGGACGATGTGGGAAAAAGCCTAGGCAGGCTGCTTAAAGGGTCGCGTTGCCAGCTATTCCCCAGAAAAGGTCAGATCATCACAAATAGGAGCGAGAAAAAACAACTTCCACACAAGGGCAGAAAGAAATCACGGTGGGCCTGATGGAAATTAGGCCGGACAATGGGAAAAACTCCTTGTCTCCTTCTGCCTGTAGTGGTACAGGGTGAGGAGATGCCCTTGGGGGAGGGCTGCGAGTTTGCTAGAACTGTGTGAAAAGGTCAGGCGAGCTTGACTTAGTCAAGTGTGCCTTTGGAAAACCATCTGTGAGGCTGTCACCAGCAGTGACGGTAGGCAGGTGCCCCCCAGAACTCTGACAAATCAAAGCAATCCATGGTGGCCAAGAACAGACACTGTGGAGTTACTCAAAGATGCCAGAGTGACTCTCAGACCTGTTGATACCTTAACACCGCACATCACTAAGTTTGCCTGGGTCCGGGATGTTCTGAAAGTTTGCTTGCAGTATTAGTAGCTCAGTTGTGTCCAACTCTGCGACCCCATGGACTGCAGCCCTCTAGGCTCCTCTGTCCATGGGATTCTCCAGGCCAGAATACCGGAGTTGGTAGCCATTCCCTTCTCCAGGGGATCTTACCGACTCAGAGATCGAACCCAGGCCTCTTGCATTGCAAGCGGATTCTTTACTGTCTGAGCTAGCAGGGAAGCTACTAAAAAATGAATTCCCTGGACTAATAACTTTGGGAAGTCTGGCATGCCTCACTCCTCTTCCAAAGGCCCAGCAGCCAGTACAGGGCGCCAGAGAGAACTGTAGTGAAAAATTTTGTTTGGGTTTAACACTGCCCTCCCCAGAGGTCTATTTCTGGTCACCTTTTGGGAAGCTCTGCACTGATCTCTAGAGGGAGAACCAGCCAGAAATGAGCTCCGTGCTGAGCCAGAGAGGTTGTTCATGGAAAGAGGGAAGACGATAAAGGCCCCTGCCACATGGAAGAGGCCTCTCTCACTGGACCAGAAGGATGGGACTGGACTAAAAGGTTAAAGGGAGGCGTGGAGAGGGTGTCTTAGACCAGCTCTCCTGCCAAAGGCCTTAGGAGAAGCAGTTCCTTTCTTTGGACTCATTTTCCAGACCTGTTTTCGAGGTTAGATGGAGTGGATCAGAGTGAGAGGTGGAAACCCAGGCTCCCCAGTCCTGGTCTTACAGTAGTATGTAACGCAAGGGCTCCAGCATGCTTCACGGGCCAGGGAGGCCCCGTCCCTTGTCTGCCAGCTATACCTTTCTATGGCAGCTTCGCTCAACCAAAGTCGCCTCCCACCACATTAAGCAGAATTACCCCAGGGGCGCTAGTGCCCCCGACGCTACGTACACATTCACTTTATACTATGATCTCATACCAGCAAGAACAGACATTATTTGCTTCTACCACTTTCTTAGAAATGGACGAGTGAGTTATGATAGCATCTCAAGTTACCCAGTTTCAAGAAAGGGGAAGGATCTGGCTCAGTACCACGATGTTCTTAGAACTGGGATAATAAAAATGTACCTGAGGCGTTCGTTTGTCTGCATGGACTGCATTGTCTTCAGAGGAGAAGGCTCATGCCACCGCCTTGACTCTGATCCTGCTCTCCCTCAAAACACTGACAGGGAACCGAGGGGGCCACGTGGTCCCACGCTCCACGGTCTAGCTCAGAAAGAGGAGCTGCCTTAATCACATTATTATTAGTCTTCCTGGACAGACAGTCGGCTGTATTAAGGAAGAAAGGGACCTGAGAAGTGACTTCTCATTTGACTTCTTCCAAGGCTGGTTTTATTAGATGGGTCAAGTTCATTCATATTTGATTATTGATAAATCTCATCTCTTCACCCTTGGTGGTCCTCTGTCATGCTCCTTTACCTTTAGAGAGCATTTTATTTTATTGTATTTACTTTTAATATTATACTAGCTTTTAAAATTTTTGTGTTTAATTAAAAAAAATTATTTATCTGGCCACCCTTTGCAACACATGGGATCTTAGTTCCCTGACCAGGGCTCGAACCCATACTCCCTGCAGTGGAAGTGTGGTGTCTTAACCAGCGGATCACCAGGGAAGCCCCCTCCTAGAGCATTTTAAATGGTTCTTCCCTCTGCCTCCCTCATGAGGCCCACAGCCCCTGATTCTTCTTCATCCTTGGAAGCCCCTCTTCTTCCTGCCTGTGTCTTCAATGGTGAAGGTTCTAGTCCATAAGGAGCTTGGTGGGATCTAAGTCAAGTTCAAACCCCTATGTGCTTTGCTGGGAGTATTGTAAATAAGGTATTGTTGTCATAATTATTTCTGATTAATATTTTTACACTTAATAAAGTCTCAAAGCGATGGCGTGCACTTGGTCTAGGGGAGGACCATCTTCCAGATGACTTGCCAGCAATTAAAGTGGCTTGTTAGTCGGAGGCCCAGGACGACCGAGGACAGCTGGAGAGCTCTTCTTTGCAAGCAGCTCTGGTTAACATCAACCAGGAAAGCTCTTTGTAAACACATGAATAATTGATCGTCCCGCGCTCACATAGCTACCGAGGATCTGAGCCCGTATGACTCATTTGCGAGCCATTCCTGTCGTCTGGATGCCATAACATTGGAGGAATGATGATCGTTTCTTGGAGATTCTTCTGTGGCCAGAGTTGCCAAGACCAAGGCTGTAATGGTTTGTTATGATGACCTTTGTTATTCCATTAGGCTCAATTGCTTTAAAAAATGATGTGTGCATACTTTCGGAACGTTTTTACCCTTTACGTTGACCTGACATCATAGTTTATATTACAGAATGTATTAATGACAGAGGAGTGTTTTCATGTCCCAAGGACAAATTTTAACAACCATAATCTGCCCTCAGTCATCATAAATATAAATGTATTGGTCAAACAGATCTCGTTAATGTGGCCAAGATAAATGCAAGCCTATATTTTAAGGCAGTTGAAGTTCTAGAGAATATATTTGGGGCCTTTTGTGGGACTCAGAGATCTTGTATACGTGCTATCAGAAGGTTGAGAAAATTAACATGTTTCCCCCTCGGGTTTGGTGTTGGACAGATATTAACGTCTTGGGGATGTCGAATAAGATTGTTCACATAGTTTCTGGACACCATTAATGCCTGGTGGGGTGAATCTTAGTTCTTAAAGCTGTACTCTCATTATGCTCCCAGGGCTTTTGAAAAGAAAGGAGATACAGATCTCAAGTCTCAGTCATGCGTTGCTCAACCTTATTTCCCTGTATCAGACTGTTTTAAGGTTTTAATTGTATTAATCTCACTTGCCCCAGCATCTTCCTTCCTGTGGGAGGAGGTGCTTTCCCACAGATGCGTGTCTGATGTTTTGCATCATCTCAGTTGGCAACGTGTATGTTGGCAGATAATGTTCTGGATGTGAGCTGTCAGAAGGGTCGAATACTTTTCCTCTTTGTTACGCTATGCTCAGAAGTGTGGGTCTTTATTGGTAATATCCACATTTCAAGCTTCTCAGGCAGAAAACAAATACTTATTCTAAGAAGCCTTTTCTCATCATGTTTTTATACTGAACCATGAAAATGTGTTTAGGCGGTAACGTCTCACATGCTACCCCCCAGAGAGCAGACTGTTTATAGGGGTGAGTTCATCTCCCCCAGATACGGTAAACATGGTGCCATCATTAACCTCTTTGTGGATTACAGTCACCTGGCAATGATTGATGAGCACCTCAAATAAAACCATTTACCCTTCTTCCTTTAAAGGAGTCCTTTGAGAAGACTCTTTCCTTCTCAATTTGCTATAGCCTTTGGCAAAACACACATGGGGCACTTTTCAAAAAATAATTTTTATTGTAGTATAGTTGTTTACCAGGTGGCACTAGTGGTAAAGAACCCACCACCTGCCACACAGGAGACCTAAGAGCCAGTTCCTGGGTTGGGAAGATCCCCTGGAGGAGGTCATGGCAACCCACTCCAGTATTCCAACCTGGAGAATCCTATGGGCAGAGGAGTGTGGTAGGCTACAGTCCATGGGGTTGCAAAGAGTCGGACATGACTAAAGCGACTTAGCATGCACACACACAGTTGCTTTATGATGTTATGCTAGCTTCTTCTGCATAGTAAAATGAATCAGTCATACGTGTACATATATACATTCCCTCCCTTTTGGATTTCCTTCCCATTTAGGACACCCCAGTGCATTGAGTAGAGTTCCCTGTGCTAAACAGAAGGTGCCCATCAATTATTTACTAGTATAGTATAGTATCAATAGTGTATATGTGTCAATCCAACAACAGAAACTGAGGCAAGTACACCCAAGTTCATAGCCGTCAAGAGTGGAAAACAAATGAAGTGTCCATCTACGGATGAATGGATAAACAAATTGTATCAATACAATGGGTATCCATACAATGGAAGGTGATTCAGCCTCAAAAAGGAAAAAACATCTGACATGTGCTACAACGTGGATGAACCTTAAGGACATTAAGCTAAGTGAAAAAGGCCAGTCACAAAATGACAAATGCTGTATGATTCTACTCATATGAGGTATCTGGTATAATCAAACGTATAGAAATAGAAGAGTTGTGAGTGTCAGGGGCTGGAGGAGAAAGGATGGTGGTTATTGTTTAATGGGTGTGGGGCTTCAGGTTTGCAAGATGACGAGTTCTGGAGAGGGATGGTGGTGATGGTTACACAACAATGTGAAAATACATAATACTGCTGAACTGTACACTTGAAAACGGTTAAGAGCGTAAATTTTATGTGTATTCTACCACAAATAAAAAATAATAATATTAAAGAAAAAAAAAAAGACACAACAGAGGCTTAGAGTTGAATTAATCCAAACTCTGAGGCCCCTTACTGGAAAGCCAGCGCAGGCTACAGCTGCTGTCAGAGCCCCAACCGTTCTCCTCCCCACACCCCAGGACATCAAGAGCTTTTCTTTAACTTCCGCTAAAGAGAATAAAAATTTGACATGTAATGTCTTTGAACTTGACTGAGAGTGGGATAATTTAATTTCAGGCTTTAACTTCTTTGGATCTTGTAAGAGGATTAAGTTTTGGTCTTGGGACTCCCTGGTAACTTGATACTGGGAAGGGTGAGTTCAAGTGTAGAACATCTTATTGTTGGGATACTTTTATGATGTAAATTAAGATATCTTGGTTTTACTGCGTAACTTCTGAGGGGCTATGTTGGTCAATGTAGCTGGAAATAATTTGAGATAGAAAACTGAAGAAGAGCTACATTTTTCATCTTGACTATAGAAAGGCCTTGAGAAACACAATGTACTTTACCTACCCTTCTCAGAAACTTATGGGGGAAAAATCCACACTGCCTGCTGGGGAAGGTCTCTAGTGGAGCAGTGGCTGGTTTGGTGGTGGTGGCGGGGAGCTGATTCCCTCTCTGTAGGTGCTGTGCCCCTTTGGTTGACCATTCGTTGTTGTTGTTTATTCCCTAAGTTATGTCCGACTCTTTTGTGACCCCATGGATTTTTAAACCCCATGGATTTTGTGACCCAGAATAAAGCAGCAGTGAAAGTGATAGTTGCTCAGACATGTCTAGCTCTTAGTGACCCCATGGACTATAGCCTGCCAGGCTCCTCTGTCCATGGGATTTCCCAGGCAAGAATCCTGGAGTGGGTTGCCATTTCCTCTTCCAGGGGATCTTTCTGACCCAGGGATCGAACCAGGATCTCCTGCATTGGCAGGCAGGAATTTGGGGACAGATATAGTAATTTCCCTCAGGCTGCTTGAGTATTCATATTTATTTCTTATGCATCCAAAGAAGAGGCATTAGTTAGCCTTGGCCCCTCCCCATTTCCTCTCATCCTTATTCTTAAGAGAAAAATGACTGGTAAACTTGGGAGTAGCAACTGAACTCTGCTCCTCCTCCTTCCTCTTTCTTCCTGGGCTCAGCCCACCTTCAAACTGCTAGGAAGTCTCCTTGGTCCAAGTGGTAAACTTGGCAGAAAAACCTTGCCCTAAATGGGAGAGGCCTGTAGTTGTCCAGTGCTTCCTGAGGCTTGGTGGATAAATTTTCTACTGAGATTCTGTATTAGAAATTGTTGTCTACTTACTTCTATATTGTATTCCTCAAACACATCCTCCAGCCTAGCTTTGTTTTTTTTTCCAGTAATAAAGCAGATATTTGTGGTTCAGTCTCTCATTCGTGTACAACTCTTCGACCCCATAGGCTACAGCATGCCAGGCTTCCCTGTCCCTCACTATCTCCTGGAGTTTGCTCAAACTCATGTCCATTGAGTGGATGATGCCATCCAACCATCTCAATATCTGTCACCCCGCCTTTCCCCTGCCCTCAATGTTTTCCAGCATCAGGGTCTTTTCCAATGAGTCAGCTCTTCACATCAGGTGGCCAAAGTACTGGAACTTCAGCTTCAGCATCAGTCCTTTCAGTGAATATTCAGGGTTGATTTCCTTTAGGATGGACTGATTTATTTGACCTCAAAAAAATCGGATGTTTGATCTAAAACTATGTCCACACACTGATTGTGCTCTGCCTTTGTCAGGTGCCATGAAGTCTGCAGAACAAGTTCATCCATTGCATGCCACTTGATCCTCCTGATGATCCAGTGAGGTGGATGGATGGGAAAGCCTTCCGTAAGCCATTTCAGTATTATAATCACACTTGCCCTTAGTTGCATAGCTCATGTCAGGGAGGTTTGAAAAGGTTAAGTAACTTGCCCACGTTATAGGTGATGGGCTAGAACAGAACTCAGGCTTTTGACTTCTGGCAACTTGCTGCTAAAAATCTGTTGGCAGTGTAGGTGTATAGCTGATTCACTTTGCTATATCCCTGAAACTAACACAACACTGTAAATCAACTATACTCCAATAAAAATTTAAAAAATCTGTTGTCAAGAATTCAAAGTATCTTCAAGTGGAATCTGGTTTAATCCTACATTTGAAACATTCACTTGTGACTTAATGAAGGGAACTTTATGACTGTTGTGCATAGACTGCAGTGTGTTTGTGAATCACCTAACCATTTTTGTTCAAAGTGGCTATTCCTGTATCTGACCCCCTGATATCCCCATGTGGTGGGTCTGCAGTAGGACCTAGGAATCCTTCTTTTTAGGAAGGCCTCAAACTGTTCTAAACTCTTACCTCATTCCCTGCAGACTGAGTCCTCTCTCTCCCCACTCTAATGTTGGCATTCTCTCTAATGGTGTGTAAAGAAATGTTAGCTTTCTTTGAGAAATGGAACTCACTAGCATACATTGTAGTTAAACACGGATATGTCCATGTTGGGTGACCGGTTCATGCTGATCCAAACATGCATCTCCCAGCTCTCTGAGGACCCTAGCACCCACATCTGGAGGCAGGAGGAGACTACCTGTGTCCTGAAACAGAGCAGAGCTCTGAAGGCAAAACTTGGATGGACCTCAAGTCAGCTGAGTTAACTCACCATTAACTCACCCTAATTAATTGGGCAGGAAGGGGCAAGGCTTGGGGCTGAACAGTTGTGCACAAATTGTGTAACAAATACCTATGTGAGAATGTATGCATGAAGAAATAATGAGAAAGAGTGCTTTGTAAGAATATTTGCTTCTTTTTATTTTGTTTATTTTAAATTTATTTTGAATTGAAAGGTAATTGTTGTGTGGCCCTTACAGTCAGAATAAAGCAGCAGTGAAAGTGATAGTTGCTCAGACATGTCTAGCTCTTAGCAACCCCATGGACTATAGCCTGCCAGGCTCCTCTGTCCATTCAATTCTCCAGGAAGGAATACTGGAGCAGGTAGCCATTCCCTTCTCCCGAGGATCTTCCCATCCCAGGAATCGAACCCGGGTCTCCTGCATTGCAGGGAGATTCTTTACTGTCTGAGCCACCAGGAAAGCCCAAATATTGTGGATTAATACATATATTAATACATACATGGAATCTAGAAAAATAGTACTGATGAACCTATTTGCAGAGAAGGAATGGAGAAGCAGACATAGAGAATGGACTTGCAGACACTGCGGGTGAAGGAGAGGGTAGGATGTTTTGAGAGGGTAGCATTTGCTTCTTTTTTAAAATCAATTGGTGGGAATTCCCTGGTGGTCCAGTGGTTAAGACTCTGCATTTCCACTACAGTTGGCCTAGGTTTGATCCCTGGTCAGGGAACTAAGATCCTACAAGCTGTGTGAACAAAACAAATCAAAGCAAAAATCAGTTGGTGCCTTTTAATGAATCAACAAGTAAGAAGGAAGTCCAAAATACAGCATTAACAATGTAAAGAACCTGGGGGCCATTGGTATGGTTTTTCTGTGTGTTTGTTCCTTTGTATTTATTTTATTTTTCCAGACAAGGTAAGGATTAGGGATGCTGGTGAGAAATTGTTACATTCTTTAAAAGCCCAGGGGAGATTCTGTCTGTCAACTGGTTTTCCTCTCTTTCTACCTCCCAGCCAAGCTTCAGAAGAAACTCTTTTCATGTGAACTGGAAAAGATGAATTTCAAGCTTCATTGAGAGCTTGAAAACCTTAAATCCTCCTTGAAAAAAACCTGCCTCTCCAGAATCTTTGGTCCCAAAGAATTAGAAAGCTTTTTTCTTGGGCTGTGGAGTGGTTGCGTTATTAACTATGATAACTTAAGTTACTGAATAGAAGGATGTAATAAATCTGAAGGTATTTGTTCTGGTTTGTGACTAAGCAAAATTGAATAATATTAAATCAGATGTTGTTATAAACACATGAAATGGCATGTTTTTTCCCAGCTTGGGGCATTGTGGCATGAAGTTTCTGGGAATCTCAAAAAAAAAAAAAGTTTTTGTATTCTTGCATACTGTGTCTGGTTTCTGCTAGGTTTTCTTCTTTCTGAGCATGAATGCTAAATAAAAGTGCTTATGTTCAGATCTTTGTGTTTTCCCAGTAAGTTGGCAAGGCTGACTAGTGATGTTCTTACTCCTTTGCAGGCTGTTCTATGCGGTAGAAGGAAAGGCCTGGGATGTATGTACGTATGTGTGTGTTTGTGTGTCTGTTGAATGGAAGGGATGACCGGCATCCTACTACCCTGGCATGTCTGGATTGGAGGGATTCTTAGACACAAGCTAGTTCACCAACCTCCTCATGATGCTGGAGAGAGTGGCACAATGGCCTCTGATAAGTGATTATGTTGGCCTTGAGCTTCTACTCCAAAGGGGTGGTAATGCTGCTGTGTGGTACACAGAATGATGAGAAAAAAACTACAAAGAAATCATGACATACAGAATGCCAAAGAGCAATTATGGTTTTTCTTGTGTTGGTGCTTAGGGGTAATTTTTCTTTCCCTTGTTTCCAGGTGTATTATTTTTCATAATGGAGAAAATAAATTGATATTCAAAATATAACTATAGCCTTAAAAAAGTTTGAGTATTTAACAATCACCTTTAAGAAAGATGATTTTGGATTTTGATAGCATCCTACAAATTGTTTAGAGCCACATTGTCCAACATGGTAGCCATTAGCCATGTGGGGTTCCTGAAATATGGCTGATCCCCGCCGAGATGTACAATATGTGAGTGATACACACCCAATTTCAAATACATAGTGCAAATAAAAGAGTGCAAGATAGATCAGCAATCATTTTTATAATGATGATGCATTGAAATGGTAAGAAATTGGAAATATTGGATTAAACTTATTATTTTTTAAAATTTATTTTATTGAAGTATAGCTGTTTTAAATGTGTTAATTTCTGCTGTATAGCAAAGTGATTCAATTATACATGTATATGTATACATATATAATCTTTTTCATATGCTAAGTGGTTTATTATGATTATTACAGGATATTGAGAGGCGTTTCCTATTCTATACAGTACGACTTATTGTTTATCCATCTGTATATAATAGTTTGCATTTGCTAATTCCAAACTCACAAGTCATCCTTCCCTACCCTCTCCCTTTGGCAACCATAAGTCTGTTCTCTATGTCTGTGAGTCTGTTTGTGTTTCATAGATACATTCTTTTGTGTCATATTTTAGATTCTACATATGAGTGATATCATATGAAATTATTCTTTCTCTTTCTGACTTACTTCACTTAGTATGATCATCTCTAGGTTCATCCATGTTTCTGCAAACGGAAACAACCTAAATGTCCATCAACAGATGAACAGATTAAGAAGATGTATACAATGGACTACTACTCAGCCATAAAAATGGTTTAGCTATTAATAAATTAGTATAATTATTTTCATTTTTTTTTTTTTTACCTTTTTGACACGGCTACCGGAAAATTTAAAATGATGTATGTGGGTCTTGTATGAAGAGAGATTAGCATTCTTTTTGTCAAGAGTTCGGAGGCCTGGACAACACACATATAGTTAAGGCGTTGCTACCTATTTGGTAACATCTGAACATGGTTTTGAGAAAGGAGTGACAGCTTAATGAGTGTGAGGTGTCCTTTCAGGATGATACAAAGGTTCTGGATTCAGATAGTGGTGATGGCTGCACAATATTGAGAATGTACTAAATATCACTAATGGTAAATTTTATGTCATGCATATTTTATCACGCACACATGCACACAATTACATATGTGGCTTACATTATGCTTCTGTTTTCATGTGCTTAAAGAGGTAGGGGGTACGGCTTTGCTTAAAATAGTGTCTCTAGAAATACAGAGGGCTTCCCTGGTGGCTCAGTGGTAAAGAATCCACTTGCCAATGCCGGAGACATGGGTTGGATCCCTGGGTTGGGAAGATCCCCAGGAGAAGGAAATGGCAACTGACTCTGGTTATCTTGCCTGGGAAATCCCACGACAGGGGAGCCTGGTGGGCTACAGTCAGTGGGGTTGCAAAGAGTCGGAAATGACTTTGTGACTGAACAACAACAAGAAATAGAGAAAAAAATGGAAAGAGGCAAGGATGGACTGAAGATGGTTGGGAGAGTTTAGAACTCTTTTCTCTCTCCCTTTGGTGAAACTGTTAACACTTTTCATGAAGCCCCGGAGGCCTCGGATTCACGCGGTCCCTATCTCTTCGCAACGCCTTCGTCTAACTTGTCTCATTCCACTTTTCCTCCACACTTGGCATGCAGCCTACTGCAGGGTTTCTCACTAAAGATAACTCCTTCCCTAAAATTCCTCACAGTTATGTGGTGTTAAGGAATTAGGGATCTTGACAGTTGAAAATAAAATAGAACACTCAGATCAGGCTCCACAAGCCTCCTGCCTCCCAGATACTGTTGACTGAGAAAAATGAAAGTCTTATCTCTGCATCTCTGGAATCCAGCTTCTTCAGCGTACACCTCAGGAGGCAAAGTGGATCTGTGGCGTCAGGAGTCAGGACAGTGGTCCTGGAGGCTGGAAGTGAGAGGAGGTGGCAGTGCCCAGGTTGGGGCATCGGGAAGGGCTTGTGAGTGTGGCCAATATTCTCATCTGGGTGCTCCTTCCCTCAGTAAGTGCATGTGGTGAAACCGTTGAATTGGTGACCCCATGTGCATTCCTCATCAATACAAAGTTTCAAAACAAACCACCCTGGGAGGTGGATACTTCTTTGAGTGTTGGGCAACCAGCTCAATGAGTGAACGCGGTGTAGCCGGTGCATAC
Organism: Cervus canadensis; assembly: GCF_019320065.1. Taxonomy (NCBI): domain Eukaryota; kingdom Metazoa; phylum Chordata; class Mammalia; order Artiodactyla; family Cervidae; genus Cervus; species Cervus canadensis. Next base: position 54,562,154 of record NC_057398.1, on the reverse strand, counting down.
CCATTTCCGGTGGGACCTGGATTGACAAGGCCAGTCCAGGAGGAAGAGGTGGAGACTTCCGGAGGCTCCGCCTCAAGACCCTCCGCCTGGAGCTTTGTGAGTGAGCCCAGTCACCTCAGACAATTCACCTTGGTACTTTCTCTCCTGTCTCTGCATTTGGGCCCCCCCCCCACACTTGGAGGTCAGGGAAGGAGGGGTGTGAGCATGAGTGACTCTTACCAAGAGGCGAGCTCAGCCACTGGTGTAGGTGAGACCCCCTCTCAGGACAGTCACATTCTTGGAGGAGGTTGGAATTCTTCCCCTGCTGTAAATAGACCCCCGTGAGGGGAGGGGGGACTGCTCCGGAGCTACCAGGCCCTGCGGTTATCACCTACGGAAATCCTGTGTGGTGGTAAATACAGCCTCAGCAAAGCCTGGAGAAGAGATTACACGGGGGAGCCAAGGGGCTGCTGAGGAGGCTGCAGTGGGAGGTTATTAACCAGATAGGGGCGGGAAACCAGAGGCTAGGGGATTTGGGTTGGAGGAACACAGGAGGAAATGAGGGAGGAAAAATAAACAACTGAGATTAGCAAGCTCACTTGCTTCCTCCCCTCCGCCCTTTTGTTTTGTGCCTGGAAGAGGTCGCCCTTGAAATCTCCCCTGCTGCAGACAACAGCCTGGAAGCTGATTTTGTAAACGGGGCCTGGCTCCTGCCTCCTCCCCCCATAGCCAGCTTCTCGCAGTGACCGTGCCCCCCAAAACCAGCCTGCGGCAGGATTCCTACACGCTCCCGCCACCCCCGCCCCCACCTCTGTAAGTGCAAAGTGCCCAAGGAGATGTGTCCAGCTGGATCACCATGGGCACCAAATGCCGTGTCCCTGTCAGGGAACTGGTTCAGGGGAGGTTCATGACAATGTTGTTGACCCTCGGAGAGGTTTTCCTTTCTTTAGATCACAGCCAGAAATGATCAGATGTGGCCCTACACTCAAGTGCTAACGTTCAGGTCCGCCAGCCTGCTGGAAGTCAACTGGTTCCCTTGGAAAGACTTCAGCCCCATAAGACAGGCGAGAGGGAACGGAAGGTGGCCAGAAAAAATGCCTGTCCAGATTTCAGCTCTGACTGTGCTGGTTGGGTGACCAGGGGCCAGGCTTCCTAACCTTTGTGGGTCTTCATTTAAACAGCCATAAACTAGGAATGAGTATGCTAATGCACCATCCATCATATGATACTACTGAGGCCTCATGTATACAGGAGGATCTGATAACAGGTGTGTAAAAGTACTTTGTGAACTGCAGAGCCCCTCCCTGGGAACTTTCTGGCAGGGGTTATCAGAGTGGTGTGCTAGGGTGTGTGGGCAGAAAATTGTTACAGAGAATGCACAGAACTCCTGTTTGCAAATGTTTTACTTTTACTTAGAGAATCTTTAAGGAAAATCAATAGCCTGATAAAATTAGCTAACCCTTAATGCTTGTTACTTAAGAGAAAAGCTGCTTGAGACTTTCCTGGCAATCCAGTGCTTAAGAGTTTATGCTTCCACAGCAGTGGCCATGGGTTCGATCCCTGGCCTTGGAACTAAGACCCAAAATCCTGTGGGGCCATGGCCAGTAAATAAATAAATAAATAAATGAGAGAAGCATCTCAATAGAAACCCAAGTCCTTGGGATGGCATTTTGGGGTCACATCTGAAATCACTTTGTTCTCAGTCCACCCCTGGGGCCTTTCTCTCCTGTTCAGACACATTGTCTGCACCAGGGAGCAGGTTCCCACCCTCAACTCACCTCTCATCTCTTGCACAGCAGTCAATGCCTTTATAAGTTCTTTTTTCCTTTCTTTTAAAATTAATTTTTATTGGAGTACGGTTGCTTTACAATGTTGTGTTAGTTTCTGCTGCATAGCAAAATGATTCAGCTATACGTAGACGTTCTTCCTGCCTTGCTTGTTTAGGCCCAGTCCAGCGAGCTCCCTGTCTGTGAGGCCTGTCTCTCTAAGCAGTTTTAAAATGTGAAGTGCCAGGGTAGTTTTCTGGAGAGAGGACAGGCTAGGAGCAGCTTATTGAAAGCCTTTCTCCTGCTTAGCTGCCCCCTGAATAGGCTGCCTAAAGATGATGAGGTGTTAGAGGCCAGAGAGGGGTCTTTTTCTTTTTTTTTAATTTGGACCATTAAATTTTTTTTTAATTGGAGGATAATTGCTTTACAGTGTTGTTTCTGCCATACAACACCGTGAATCAGTCATAAGTCTACATATGTCCCCTCCCTCTTGAACCTCCCTCCCACCTCATCCCACCCCTCTAGGTTGTCACAGACCACTGGGTTGAGCTTCTTGTGATATGCAGTAACTTCCCACTAGCTATCTATGTTACAGATGATAATGTATATGTTTCAGGGCTACTCTCGCAATTCGTCCTACCCTCTCCACAAGGCTGCTCTCTATGTTTGCATCTCTATTCTTACCCTGCAAATAGGTTCATCAATACAATTTTTCTAGATTCCATATATATGTGTAAATATATGATATTTGTTTTTCTCCTTCTGACTTACTTCACTCTGTAACAACAGGCTCTAGGTTCATCCACCTCACTAGAACTGACTCAAATTCGTTCCTTTTATGGGTGATTAATATTTCATGGTATATATGTACCAGAATTTCTTTATTCAGTCATCTGTCGAAGGACCTCTAGGTTGCGTCTATGTTCTGACTACTGTAAATAGTGCTGCAATAAACACTGAGGTACAGGTGTCTTTTTTCATTTATTTTTATTAGTCGGAGGCTAATTACTTTACAATATTGTAGTGGTTTTTGCCATACATTGACATGAATCAGCCATGGATTTACATGTGTTCCTCATCCTGATCCCCCCTACCACCTCCCTACCCATCTCACATGTGTCTTTTTGTATTATGGTTTCCTTGGAGTATATGCCCAGTAGTGGGACTGCTGACCCATGTGGTAGTTTTAGTCCTAGTTTTTTACTGTTCTCAATAGTGGTTGCATCAATTTAACTGATGTGGACTATTTTAAAGTCTATTGAATTTTTTACAATATTGCTTTTTTTTTTTAATGTTCTGGTTTATTGGCCATGAGGCCTGTGGAACCTTAGCTCCCTGACCAGGGATCGAACCCTCACCCCTGCACTGGAAGGTGAAGTCTTAACCACTGGACCACCAGGGAAGTCCCATGGGAGACATCTTAAAGATGTTCATAAAATGCTTATTGAGTGCCTACTATGGGCTCCACACAGTTAGTTATCAGGAAAACAGACACAGCACTGCAGTCATCAATGGAGCTTCCGCTACAGTGGGAAAGCCTGGCATGAAACAGCTAATGACACAAATAACTAATTGCAAGTGTGACGAACATTACCAAGGGGAAGTTCAGGGTCCCAAGAGAACATTTCAGCCTAGCCCTGAAGGATAACCGCCTCATGCAATGCAGGGTGTGGTGATGGTTAGGATTAGATGTGGGGAGACACTTTCCCAGCAAAGGGAACCTACATATGAACATATTCTTCCCTGGGAAAGGACATGATGCCATATATTCCATTTATAGAAGGACAGCCACAGTTATATGAAAAGACTATTAAAATACTTTCCTCTTTTCTGATTTCATCTATGTGTGTCTATTTTCTTCATATACTTCAATGAAAACAGTATACCACTGTAGACTGAATATAAAAATGAACACCAACTGTCTTCTGTTAAGCCAAACATAAAGATATTTGCAGAAATATAAAATAATGCCACTTTATCACTAAAATTTTGGAGGGGAGATATAGTCATTTTTAAAAATATGGTATTTATGCTAACATGTAGTGAGCTGATTATTGCTTTTTAAAAGACTTACTAAATGTATTTTTTAATTTCTCAAAAGAAATCTGCTTTTTCAGGAGGGAAACTGGAGGCATGGTCTCCTTGTCTTCAGCCATCCCCTTGGTGGAGCGCCCACCTTGAATATCAGGAGGGATTGCCTCCTCTCAGGTCAGCCTGTTCTCTCCATCTTCACATGCTGCACTTTTGAGAGCCCCTGGAACTCCAGAAATCCTTCCCTGGTTCCCTCGGGTACACCTGCTGTTCCCCACACTGATCTCCACGCCTGTGGATGTCCAGACCCAGAATGTGAGAGTAGATGTCTGGGTGAGGGGCACAGGCCCACACAGTATGACTGGTGGGGACACGGCCACCTCAAGGCTTGTGCTCAGTAGGAAGATAGAGGTTCTACCCACCGCCAACCAGCCAGCCATTCTGGAATGAGTGCGCAGTGTTATCAGATATTCTGCTGATTTTTGAAAAGAAGTCAGACATCCATATTTTAAAGCCCAGTGTGGTTCAAGTTTCTAAAAATCACGACATGGGCCAAAACAAAAGTCTGGGTCAGATTTACCTGTGGCTGCTTTGCTACCTGTGTGTGTAGGCAAAGTAGTGGATTCTTTGTACCTTCTACATTTACGAAACCGGAAATACTTATCTATGCATTCATTCATTTGATAATTCTCTTCATCCCTCCTGAGCTGGTACTACACAGGGAGTTAGGGAAAGCAGGTAACTAAGATGCAATATATCCGTGTGTAAGGAATGTCAGTGTGACGTGATCTGTGCCCAGCTGGATCAACCTCTCCCCGGCTCTCATAGCACCTGTGCACTGAACACACTGGCTGGAAACTCACCTTTTGCTGGGCTGTGTCTTCCTAGCTCTGTGACATCCTACTTACCTGCTACCTGAACCATGACTTCAGTTCTGTACCCCCAGCTCCTAACCTGTCACCTAATGTGACAGAGGATCTAACACATTGTAGTGGTTTTGGAAAAGCGTAAGGACTGACAAGTGAATAAGCAGCCCACTAATTACATGTCATTCGGGGCAGTGAACACAAAGCAGGGTCTCCCTGTGTCCAACTTCTATTCCCACCTTCAACCCCAGCTTTTGAAACTCTTTTGTCGAGCAAAAAGCAAATGCTGATTGTTCCAAAACAGGCCATAATAAGGGCTTCAAAGGTGGCACTAGTGGCCAAGAACTTGCCTGCCAATCCAGGAGACGCAAGAGTTGTGGTTTCGATCCCTGGGTTGGGAAGATCCTCTGGAAAAGGAAATGGCAACCCACTCCAGTATTCTTGCCTGGACAGTCCCATGGGCAGAGGAGCCTGGCAGGCTACAGTCCGTAGGGTCGCAAGCAGTCGGACACGACTAAGCACACACACAGGCTAAAATAATGTAAAGAAGCAAAAGCATAGAAATCAATAAGAACAAAAGTATTATCTCTGAGAGTTAAAGTCATTCATCCATTCAAAAAATGTCAAGGTGAGTACCATACTCCATTGAAGAGATGAGACCGTTAAAGAAAGCAGATTTTAAAAATCAGTATTCATGTGAAGTCTCAGTGTCATGGGAAAACCATTGATTCAGGAGTCAGATCATTTGGCTTCTTGTCCACCTTTCCCACTGCAAGATCTGGAGCAACCTACTGACTGCATCTGAGCCTGTTCCACTCTCCTGTAAATTGAGAGGTGTATTGAAAGAGAGTATTTCCAGTGTGACTTTTGGCTTTCACACAATCTGTGATTCCTGGCAACCAGTTGCCTCTTCTGAGATCACCTAGCCTGGCAGTTAAAAAATAAAGAAATCTGTGAGTCAGCCTATATCTGCCTCCCTCTCCAAGAGTGATCAGAGCCTTGCTCCCCACAGTACAGAAAAATGAATAATAGTACAGTGGAATTCTCACGTCCTTCCCTCTTCCTTGAGAACTAAGGGACTGGCTCAAAAATACTGAGAAATAAACAGACCACTCCAGAGCCTTTCTCAAGGTTTTAACAGCACTTGGATGCTTGGCATATTCATCTGGATTTCAGTATTTGAAGGCTGAAACTCTGCGCCTCTCCACTGAACCTGCAGCATTCTCTAACTGGGGCTTTGGAGATATCCATTAAGAAAAAGCTGAAGAATGCTTCCTCAGGGGAAGGGGAAATCAGGCACCATCAAGAACATTCAGTCTATAATATCATTTTCCTCTGGGATTCAAAGTTCGCCTAATGTACTATATTTATCACGCAGTGAGTCTCATTAACTGTCTTATTCAGAACTTCCACTTCCTATAGTTGACTTCTTTTGGCCCATAACTTGTCATATTTCTTATACGGCTAATATATTGAATTTCAACCATTAGCACTTATTTATTAAAAACAAAACACAAATAAAATTGCAAACAATCAAACAAAACCTGGTAAATAGCAAGTCCATGTTTTCCTCTTAAATTTCTTTAAGATCAGAGAAATGTTTAAAAAAAAAGTTGCTAAGGAGATTTCCATATTTTTTAAAGAAATGTCTTGGAAGCATCCTAAAATTTGGAGTTTCCTAAATAAGTTGACTCTTTTTAAATACTACTTCGGAAGCTTTCCTTTCCACAAAAGATGATCAACTAGTAAAGGGTGCCAGCTTCCATCTAGAGCTCAATCTTGGAGAAGTGAGAGGAAGTTGATGGATGTCAGAAGCTAAGAGAGAAACTGTAGGACAAACAGGATGTGATGACTAATTTTTTGTGTCAACTTGGCAAGCCATGCAGTACCCAGAAATGTGGTCAAACATTATCCTGAATATATCTGTGGTGATGTCTCTGAATTAGATTAGTGTTTGAATTGGTAGACTGAGTAGCAGATTACCCACCCTAATGTGGGTGAGCCACGTCCAGTTAAAAGACCTGAATAGAACAAAAAGGCCAAGAAAGAATTCCTTCTGCCTGACTGCTAAACTGGGACATCAGCCTTTTCCATACTGAAACGGAAACATTAGCTCTTTTGGGGTCTTGAGCCTGCCAGCTTTTGGACTGGGACTTAGACTATTGGTTCTCCAGGTCCATGGGCCTTTGGGCTTGGGCTAGAACTTAGGTCTAAGTATGAAAAATCTAGTAGTAAAAATAAAGAATTCAGAAGTTGGATTAAAAGTACTTTTTCTCTCTTAATTTAAAATATATATGGGGGTTATAAGGTGTAGACTTGTAATATGTATGAAATAATAGCATAAAGGTTGAAGGGGAGTAGATGAATGGAACTTTACTGTTGCAAGGATGTGTTTTTTTATATTTCATGCAATGTTAGCTCTAAGTAACTAGTTAAGAATTCCTAAAACAGCTACTAAACAAAAACAAAAACAAAAAAAAAGTGCAAGGAGGTAAAGCCAGTAGAAGAATGGAATGGTAAAAAATATTCAATTAACCAAAAGAAGGGAGAGCACAGAGAAATAAAAAACAAATGGGAGATATACACAATGGACTATTACTCAGCTATAAAAAGAACATATTTGAGTCAGTTCTAATGAGGTGGATGAAACTGGAGCCTATTATACAGAGTGAAGTAAGTCAGAAAGAGAAACACCAATATAGTATATTAACATATATATATGGAATTTAGAAAGACAGTAATGATGACCCAATATGCAAGACAACAAAGATGACACAGATGTAAAGAACAGACTCTTGGACTATGTGGGAGAAGGTGAGGTTGGGATGATTTGAGACAATAGCATTGAAACATGTATATTACCATATGTAAAACAGAGGACCAGTGCAGGTTCGATGCATGAAGCAGGGCCCTTAAAGCTGGTGCTCTGGGACAACCCAGAGGGATGGGGTGGGGAGGGAGATGGGAGGGAGGTCCAGGATGGGGGAACACATGTACACCTGTGGCTGAATCATGTTGATGTATGGCAAAAAACACCACGATATTGTAAAGTAATTAGCCTCCAATTAAGTTAAAGTGAAGTTGCTCAGTTGTGTCCAACCCCGTGGACTGTAGCCCACCAGGCTCCTCCGTCCATGGGATTCTCCAGGCAAGAGCACTGGAGTGGGTTGCCATTTCCTTCTCCAGGGGATCTTCCCAACCCAGGGATCGAGCCCAGGTCTCCCACATTACAGGCAGACGCTTTAACCTCTGAGCCACCAGGGAAGCCCGAAATTGGAAAAAAAAAACAACAAATGGGAGAAACAGAAAGCAAAGAGCAAATGGTAGACCTCAATCCTACACAACAATAATTAAACTAAATGTAAATAGGCCAACCAATAGGCAAAATTTGTAAGAGTGGATAAAAAAGCAAGACCAAAAGTATCTGTTATCTTCAAGAGAGGTACCTTAAGTATAAGAAAATAGATGGATTGAAAGTTAAAGAATGGACAATGACACGTGAGGCAAACGAAAGTATAAGAAAGTTTGAATGGCTATATTAAAATTAGGCAAAATAAACTTCAAAGCAAGACATAGTGTCAGAGATAAGAGAGGCACTTCATAACAATAAAATGGCAAAAGATTTATCAACTTTGTTTATCTTTGCCAAAACCCAGTTTTTTATTTCACTGATCTTTTATAGTTTTTAAAAAATTTCTATTTATTTCCTCTCTGATCTTTATTATTTCTTTCCTTCTATTGACTTTGAACTTGGTTTTTTTTAAACTCCTTTAGATGGTAGATAAGATTGTTTATTGAGGTAGGCCTGTATCACTAAACTTCCTTTTTAGAACTGCTTTTGGTATCTTCCATAGAGTTGGGGTGCTGTGTTTTCAGTTTTCACTTGTCTTGAGGTATTTCATGATATTCTTTTTCATTTATTTTTTGACCATTGACTTTTTAGTAGATAAATTTAGTGATAGATGGACTTGATCATATCTGTAATTTACTCTTAAATGATCAAAAAAAGTACACTTATAGATATAGATAAATTGGTAATGAGAAAGCCAATGGGACAAAATGTAATTAGTTGGTAAATTTGGGTAGACTGATGGGAGTTCTGTGCACTATTCTTTTAACCTTTCTTTGTTTCAAATTATATTAAAATTATAAGTTATCAACAGAATAAATGGGGAAAGGATTGATTATTACTAAGAGTGATTAAAATAGTGGGGGTTAAAGGCAATCATATATCCATTACTAAGATAATGGGTGAGTGTAAGATGATATACAAAAATAATGGTATATAATGCAGCAGTCAAAATCAAAAACATGTATATACATAAAACAACATGTGTAGATCTTTAAAAGATACTGTTGCATGACAAGAGTAAGAAATGTAATGAAATAACACAGCTAATACTATGTGTAAATTAAACACACACAATAATATCATGATATTTATAAATATGCACATAACTAAGAACATAAATTAGATACTCTGGGGTGGGTGCTTATGGCAGAGAGAAAAATGGGATTCAGGCTGAAGGAACAGAGGAAAGAAAGTATAATAAAGTAGAAGTAAAATAAGAGAGGAGACTTGCAAAGACTGATGATGATGGTGCGCCACGGACAGAGAAATAGGATCAAATATCTGCTACCAGTGTCCAAAACAAAACAAGGAGTTGATGGAAGAAATGCTGAGTCCCTTTCAAGATGCCTCTTAGACTTAGGTTTTTATTTATTGATTCATTCATGCAACACATAATGACTGAGTATGAAGCACCTTGTTAGATGCTTGGTAAGCAGTTCGAATAAGATAGGGACCTTTCTTGTTCTCACTTTACAGTTCAGTACCTGATCTAGAAGAGTGAGTCTTAATCATATGCCACTGGAGAAGGCCATGGGTGGTGTTTGAGATGAAGAAAAGTCCAGAATAACCATTTTTGCTGAGTTTGCGCTATTCCTTCTGCTTCTATGAATGGATCACAATAAGCCACTTTATCATTTTCTCTCAATTTATACTTCCTTGCCATTTGCTATTCCCTCCTAATTCCTGGTGTCCATAGTGCATGATCAGTTTTTTTTTTTTTTTTTTTTTTGATCAGTTTTGTTTTGATTAACTTGATCTGTTAAATAGCCCTTTGTAGTGTTAAGCATGGAAATGTGAGGCCTGAACTGGGAATTCAAGTCTAAAATTCACTTGAACTTTACACTCAACTGTCCATCCCATTCATCAGGCCCTTGTTATTGTAGTGTCTGGTAGACACGTCAGGCCCTCCTTATGAGAATGAAAGCTCTTTCCACTGTCTTCACCTCTACAGTAATACTACACAGTCACATTGAATTAATATTAAGCAAAAATGTGGTAATATTGAACCTGGATAATCTAGTTGCACCATCCTGATCCCTAGCTTCTACTGATGCCGACAATGAGGTCTAATCAGTGCTATGGTACACAATTAGAAGCATACTTCTAATTCTTTAAAAAAGAATTTCAAGTATTTTCACAAACTTTAGCATGAATTACTGTGTAGTGATTTTCACAGTTGTCAGCAGCTCTGGCTCCAACTAACGAGAAATATATTTTCCCACAGACAATCTAGGATGCAAAACACATTGTTCAAAGTTTTTTTTTTTTAAAGCAAATAATTAAAATAAGATATTGTGAGAGCTTTGAAGTGCCTGGGGCACAATGACAGGTTCCTTTGTTGAACAGCTGAGTTTCCTAATGCCAGTCAGCTAGATCCTTATCACACGTTTCTGAGCAGGAGACAATGAAAAGGGCCCAGCATGAATAAAAGAACAGATGAGAAATGTGCTGTGATAAAGGCTGAGAAGGAGGCCCGGCAAGTGCCCGGATCCTCATAGAAGACAAATAGTGAGGTGGGGAGAGAGGTACGCTTTATCTTCAGCGTTCTTTTTATAGCTCCGATCCAGAATTGTTTTCCCTGGAAAATGAATGGAGTGCCGGGGGAAGCCGCTTGGCCCTGTTCTCTGGCCTTTTCATTGCACCCTGCAGCCATTTTAATGAGTTATTTCTCACAGTCGCCCTACCAGTCAGGTCGTCATCAATATCCCTGCTTTAGAGGCACAGCTTAAGTGAGGCTAGAGCTGAGGGGTGACTCAGTAATGGGCTTTAACTATGTGAGGGTCACGTGGCTGAGGATGGGGAACAGCTGTCCTCCGGACCCTCTCCTGAGTTCAGAGTGGAGACTGTGGGCAGAACTTCAGCAAGGAGAGATGGATATTTGAGAGAGAGCTCCCAGTCTAGGGGGATAGTGCATTAGTACTTATTGTACTACCCAGGGATCGAACCCCATCTCTTACGTCTCCTGCATTGGCGGGCAGATTCTTTACCACTAGTGCCACTTGCAAAGCCCAGGGGGAGAGTACTAGCTGCCAGATCAGGAGGCTTTTCTGAGAGAAGGAATCTGTCTTCTACTTCTTGGTTTGTACCACTGTATCTTCCCTGGTGGCTCAGATGGTAAAGAATCTTCCTGCAGTGTGGGAGACCTGTGTTCGATCCCTGGGTTGGGAAGATCCCCTGGAGGAGGGCATGGCAACCCACTCCAGTATTCTTGCCTGGAGAATCCCCATGGACAGAGGGGCCTGGCGGGCTACAGTCCATGGGGTCACAAAGAGTCGGACACAGCTGAGTGTCTGAGCATCCAGCATCTACTAGATACACACATTCCCAGAAAATTCATGTTCGAGTGATTAGTTAATGAATGATATGGCCAACTCTTTACATAGGGGTCTTTCCACCAAAGCTTGAGACACGTTCATCTTGGCTGACTTGATCTCCCAAGCAGGAGGGACCAAATGAGCCTATAAGGTCACTACTTTGCTTGGGTTCTATAATTAGCTTTTATCTAGTATTGGCTCCGTCCAAGTCAATTGAAAATTTGGTCAAGTTAGTACTTTTTAAAAGATTTTTTTGATGTGGACCATTTTTAAAGTCTTTATTGAATTTGTTACAATTGCTTCTGTTTTATGTTTGTTTTTCTGGCCATGAGGCATGTGGGATCTTAGCTTCCCGACCAGGGATTGAATCCACACTTCTGCATTGAAAGGCAAAGTTTTAACCTCTGGACCACCAGAGAAGTCCCAAGTCAATACTTCTTGACCATCTACTATTTGGAAAGCAATAGGCAAGGCTTTGAGTGGCTTACAGAGATGAATTAGTCATGGCTTCTGTCCCCAGAAAGCAAAAGGTAGATTGGGAGAGAAAGAAATACATACAGCTTCTTACAATACCCATATCTGAGAATATGAGAAGTGGTATCTTAGAAATCCAATCAAAGCTCATGAGACCATGGAGAAGGAAGTGATGCATTCCAGTTTGGTAAGTGGAAGAGGAATGATAATGAAAAACACTAACATTACTGTGTACCATGCAGGTGATAAGTGGTTTGTTTAGGGATTATTTTATTTATATCCTTACAATAATGGTATCCAATAAGTACTAATGCTATTTTTGTTTTATTCATGATAATGTGGAAGCAGAGTAAAGTTAAGTACTTGCTAGCAGGCAGCAGAGGCAAAATCAAAGCTAGCTTTCTGGTAGATCTTAAGCTAAGTCTTAAAGAAAATGGACATATTTAGCACATGCTAGAGTCCAATCTCTGGGCCAGGTGTTTCATATAGGTAATTCATTTACTTCTCATGAAAACTCTGGAAGTTATATTATCATTCCCATTTTAGAAATCTGAGACTCAAAAAAGTGTAAATGTAAATGACTTGACTGAGTTACCTGGCTTAAAACATATCAAGAGAGGCACTCAAACCCAGGCTAGTATGGTCTCAAAATATGTTATTTCCCCCAATGTCCATGATGTTGCCTTAAGAAAAGGAAATGGCCAGTGAATGGTCCCTTAGGGCCTCTGGAACTGCAAGAAGGCAGTCATATCCAACTGCAGGTACTGGGAGATCTCAGGCAAGTATCCTGAAAAGCCTCCAGACCATTGTAGGGACACACGCATAGATGACCTGCCTGTAGCAATGCAGACGTCAGGTAGAGTGTCCAGCATTTCAAAACTGGTCAAGCTGTCTGCAGAGCTTTTGTATTAGTCATCTATGGTTTCATAGAAAATGACTACAAATTTAGTGGCTTAAACCAACACCATCCCTATCTCACAGTTTTTGTGTGTCAGGAGCTTGGCTACAGCTTAGCTGTGTCCTCTGCCCAGGCTTTCACAAGGCCACAATCAGACCGTCAGCCTGCTGCATTCTCCTGTGGAGCTGAAGACCCACTTCCAGTCTCATTCAGACTGTTGGGAGCATTCGACTCCATGCAGGTGTAGGGCTCCTCAGTGCCTGGACACTGCCCCCTCCTCACTGGAGTTCACACCAGAGCTGTTTGCTGCTTCAAGGCCAGAAAGAGAATGTCTCCTGGGCAAGGACCCAATCCCCCTTGTAAGTCAGATCCACTCAAGATAATCTCCCTTTCCCTCATAGCTCAGTTGGTAAAGAATCCGCCTGCAATGCAGGAGACCCTGGTTTGATTCCTGGGTAGGGATGATCCCCTGGAGAAGGGAATGGCTACCCACTCCAGTATTCTTGGGCTTCCCTTGTGCCTCAGCTGGTAAAGAATCTGCCTGCAATGCGGGAGACCTGAGTTTGATCCCTGGAAGATCCCCTGGAGAAGGGAAAGGCTACTCACTCCAGTATTCTGGCTTGGAGAATTCCATGGACTCTATAGTCCATGGGGTCGCAAAAAGTCGGACATGACTGAGCGACTTTCACTTTCGCCTGATTTGAGATCTCAATTACAACAGCAAAGTCTCTTCATCTTTTCTATATAAGGGACACTAGTCAAAGAGTGACATCCCACCCCGTTTACAGGTTCTGTCCTTACTCAAGGGGAGGGGATTGCATAGGACATACACACTTGGGGACTGGAATTTGGGGATTGTTTTAGAATTCTACCCTCCCCTTGAAACTCATTGCTGGTACCCATGGGTGCACCCACCTCCCTCAGGTGAAATCAGGACCCCGTTGTCTAGGCAGGGCCAGAGCAGAGTCTGCTTACTGGCTGCGTGTACTTTGAAATTTTTCTCTCCAGTTCACCCTCGTGAAGGGCCCATCTGTCACCCTCTCAGTCAGTTTTGGCCATGGGTCAGCATTTCTGATGAAAGACTTCGTGGGAAAGGGGTGACATTTATGCCAGAAGTTGACTTGGTGATCAGCTTTGGTGAGTATTTTTTAATTAGCTCTGCTTCCCCTCTTTCCCATTGTTGTTGATGGTCAAGATGTTGTTGGACATATTATTTATTAAATGAGTTAAAGAGGAAAAGGTCAAGGTTAAGGCCAAATACTTGAAAGGAAGCAACGTGTCTGAGGACATCTAAATGTCATTTGATGGAATCAGCTCCTAGACTTGAAGATTTTATCTTTAAGCTGTCTTGGGAAGCTGCATTTTAACTCAACCAAGGAACTCTTATAAATGGAGTTGAATTGCTTTTTGAAGAATTGTCTATTGAAACCCCACCTTAGGTTTTTTTCCTTTCTTTTGTTTTGTTCTGTTTACGATTTTCATGCACACACACAGCCCCAAAAAGAATTGGACCATCAAAGAAAGCGAAGTGTGTGACACTAAGCAAACTTGTAAGAAAGAAGTTTAGGGATTTCAATCTCATTTAAAAATGTCCAACTTTTAATATCGTTAGACAGTTCACGGCATAGTTCTGCCAAAACAGAGACAACTTTTTCTCCAAATTTGACTCTGATGGTGAGCTAGTTTTTTGAGAATGGAAACAAAAATAAAGCCAAATGAAACTCCCTACCATTGTGATCAAAGGTTGATTTTTACAATGTCCTAAAGACTAAAGAGGCATTTATTTCTACTGTCCTTACTTCTTCAGTGATTAAGTCTGCTTATAACACAAGCAGTTCAGAAAGGCTCATCTCCTACAGCTGTTGGGTGTGAAAAGTTTTGGCTAGATAGGAGGGCGGTGGGATTTTTGGGGGGTCCACATCTGGAGCCAGACTGAGACCAGAGTGAGTCTGGAATATTCTTTCAGTTTCCATCTTCTCCTCAGCACCCACCCGTTTCAAATGGCTTCAGCCTTGAAGGCCTTGATGACTTTAAATATCTTCCTGGGTCTGTAATGAAGATGCTTATAAATATTACAAGAGATTTACCACTTCAGTGTGAAATTCTCCGATACCGGCAGGGAGTTTTTAAACACAACTGGGAACAAGAAGCATATGGTCAGAGATTCAAGTTACTGCTTTTTTTTTTTTATTGTTGTCTGCCAAGGACAATATATTTTTTTCCCTTCTTCAAAATAAACACTGTGTAGGAATGTGCCTCAGCAAATGGCTGGGGTTCTATTATATTTCATGCAGCTTTCTAAACAATTTCCAACCCTGGGCTGGCCTGGTGTCAAACAGAAGGCAACCAACAATAGCAAAATCCCATTAAAGCTGAGAAGGTTCCTTCCTGAGGTGAGCCTGGCCAGAAATAGTCATCTTGGCTCCTTCTCCGGTTTGGCACCAGGGACTAATAATGCACGGTCTTCTAATGGAAATTATCTAATTTCATCCAAGAGCTCCTCCAGAGAGAGCCGGGCTGACGCACTAACAGTCAATATAACAACATTCTTCTTGAAGTGCTGAACAATGGGTCTTTGGAGAGACTGTGATAAACCACGTCAGACTCCGGACAAACACGAGTGTAAAAATAGGCATCAGAGGCACTGACACAGCCACCTAACTTCTCAGGAGGGGGGCCCACCGAGGAGGGTTTGTGCAGAGTGCTCGCTGGGAAGAATTCTTCAGACCTGGCGGGAGAAGGATAGTGGGGTGGAGAGAGAAAAAGACAGAACAAGATTAAGAAAGGGTAGGGGCAGGGTGGGGGAGGGATTAAGAGTGCAAAATGAAAGGGAGAAGCCTTAATTCTCCATCTGTGGCACAAAATATTCAGCAACTGTACATGATCGGTTAACATAAATCGTGCTTTGGGTGTAAGTCCCATTACCATCAGGGGTTTGTTTTTCAAACACTATGTGTAAGAAATGGCCAGCGGGAAATAATGCTCTATTTAAAGATACAAATGCTCCATTTAAAAATAGTGGTTTTATTTAAAATATAAAGTGCTAATCCCATTTCTTAAATGTTCTTCATTAAAATAAATATATACTTCCCCAGTATTAATAAATATTGAAATATATACAAGAAAAAGAAAATTTGAATTTCATATAAGAAAAAAAAGATATACCAGAGTTCTGTGAAATAGACATATGTAGAAATAGGCACATATATGAGTTCTATAGCACTATAAATTATGTTATATAAAGAATATATATTACTATATCTATGTCTGTTTCAAGGGTTTTCCTGATGGTGCAGTGGTAAAGAATCTGCCTGCAGTGTAGGAGATGCAAATGATGTGGGTTTGATCCCTGGGTCGGGAGAATCCCCTGGAGAAGGAAATGGCTACCTACTCCAATATTCTTGCCTGGAGAATCCTGTGGACAGAGGAGCCTGGCAGACTGCTGTCCATGGGATCACAAAGAGTTGGATACAACTGAGTGACTGAGCATGCATGCATATGTCTGTCTAGCTTTCTAGTTAGCTGACTATTCTATAAACTATCCCAAGAGGGCTAAGACCAACAGGATCACCCTGAGGCATACACTTAGTTTTATGTTCTTTGTGTTGTTACTTGTTTCATAAGTATTTTTAGCCCCAGTTAAATTTTAAGCTCCCCAGGGTAAGAACTGGCTGTGTATCTAATGGTTATCCACATTAAGACAAATAAGCATCAGCCAACACTGGTGATTGATTGATTGATCAATCAATTGAATCATATTGTCTTAAAATGTCAGAAGATCTGCATGCATGGGTATTTCAAGAAATAAAAATTGGGTCTTCCCTGGTGATCCAGTGTTAAGAATCCACCTGCCAATGTAGGGTACACAGGTTCAATCCCTGGTCCAGGAAGATCCCACATGCTGTAGGGCAACTAAGCGTGTGTACCACAACTACAGAAGCCCACGTGCTCTAGAGCCTGTGCTCTGCAACAAGAGAAAACCCCGCAATGAGAAGCTTGAGCACTGCAACTAGAGAGAATCCCCTGCCAGCTGCAACTAGAGAAAGCCTGCATGTAGCAATGAAGACCCAGTGTAGCCAAAAAAATAAAATAATTGAAAACTTCAAGACAGGTTAAATCAAGGCTCAAACCTATGGCAACACTTTTGCACCTGCCACCCTTTTCTCTCACCCGACCAAAAAGTATTGAAAAAAATAGTCTAGGGCCAGCAATATTGAAGGGCTTCCCTAAACCACAAGGCCCAAAGTGACTAGATCACAATATATTCTCTTTGGGCCTCACATGAGGATTTGCAACTCTAGACTGATGCAGCAGAACATATTCTAGCTGCATTCCCCCCCATTAGAACAATATTCAGAGACTGAATCAAGATGGAAGCTGATGTCTCACCAGACCCTCCCCAAATACTGATTTACATTTAACACACTGATAACACTTGTGTCTGGGGAGGGAAATTCTGCAGCTGAGGAAAGTTAGAGTGAAAAGGCAACTTCTCTGAAAATACCTTTTTTTCTTTTCAAGCCTGGAATATATAACACTATTCAAAAATTTTGAATTAAATTTAAATAAGATAGTATTAGAGTATTAGTATGAGACAAAAATGACATTTAGGGCCAAAACTGTTAAAAAGAAAACGAGACATTAGCATCAACATCTAACAACATCAAAATATACAAAAGAAAACCAATAAAAATTCAAGAAGAAACTGATATATACAAAAAATAAGATGAAAAATATAAAATAAGTAATAATATAGTACCATTTTAAATTACAAACATAGTTACTAGATCTGTGTAAAACTTGATATTCAATAGAGAACACATATTATTTTTAAGAATATTAAAAACAATTAGAACATATACTGAGCCCCAGAGAAAATAGAAACAAATTCCAAAGTGAATGAAATCATATCAGTTGCATTCTCTGTGTGCAATGCATTAAAAATAAAAATAATCAGAAATGATTGTCACATTCATGCACAGAAATCTCACTATTTGAAAAAGTTTAAACGTCCTTCTAAGTTCTTGAGTTTGAAAGTAAATCAAAACTACTTATAAATATACTATAAGAAGGTCAGTTATCAAAACAAATGAGATATGACCAAAGCCCCGATGGCTCTGTGGGTAAAGAATCCACCTGCAATGCAGGAGCTGCAGAAAATGCAGGTTCGATCCCTGGGTTGGGAAGATTCTCCTGGAGGAGGGCATGGCAACCCACTCTAGTATTCCTGCCTGGAGAATTCCATGGACAGAGGAGCCTGGTGGGCTACTGTTCAAAGGCTCACAAAGAGTTGGACATGACTGAATGACTAAGCAAGCATTCATACTCAGGAAATTTTGTAGTTTTAACTTGCATTTATTTTTCAGAAAATGAAAGGTTAAAAAATAACCAAAGCATTCAATTCAGCAATAATAGCAATAACAGAAAAGCTAATCAATATAAAAAATAAAAAATAATAAACTAGAAAAATGTTAATGTGCATGCATATTCAACCGCTTTAAAAAGAAACTATTGTCTTCTGGGGGGATTTCTTCTATAGAATAGATTAAAATGGACATTGTCGAATATCTATTTAAAGAAAGCAGCAGTAAGAACGATTTCTGTTGTATTTTGCTCAAATTATTAGAATTAATGATATAATACAAGTAAAGGATTTGATGCAGAGCCTGGCACCAGAATAAATGTGTGTGGTCAGTTGCATCTGATTCTTTGCTGCCCTAGGGACAGTCACCCACCAGGCTCCTCTGTCCATGGGATTTCCCAGGCAAGAATACTGGAGTGGGTTACCGTTTCATCCTCCAGGGGATCTTTCTGACCCAGGGATCAAACCCATGTCTCCAGGATTGGCAGGCAAATTCTTTACCACTGTGCCACCTGGGAAGCCTTCCAGAATAAATACTATTTAGCAACTACTATTACCATTAATTTTATGTGTGCCTGACAGGGAAGTTGCAAAGAAGATCATTTGGAATTTTAAAAAATCTTTTTTTGATTTATTGAACTGAAATTTGCTTTGAGATAGTATTTCTCTCTGGTTCTATTAATGACTGCCTTAACTCCCTGTCCCAGTTCCCCCAATCTCAAAACCTAGAATCATTTTTTTCTTTTATACCAACACTTTTCCAAATGTATGGCCAAATAAGACAGGCATCATGCCTGTGCATAGTCCTTGGTTCTCTTATTGGACTCAACATGCCAATTATTTATCTTTTCCTTACGTGAGATAGAATCCTATGTTTTACCTTCTATGTTATTCCTTGAGCCCTCCATTGTTTGCTGTTGTCTTTCTCTTTTTGTAGGAATCTATCTGATGGTTTGGTCAATGCACAGTGAGTTCAGAGAACTACACCTCCACTTTATATTGTAAATGCAATCATTTTGTTTTGTTAACACTTTTATTTATCGTTTCAGTAGCACTGTTGGCCCAGTAAGTCATTGAAAACCATTTACTGAAAAACTACCGTTTGTCAGTCCATGTGCTAGGAATGGTGCATACAGAATGAATAAGACAGTCCCTTCTCAGAAGGGACCCTGAGCAAGGTGTGAGTATATAGGGACAAGTGTAATGTGGGGGGACAGGGGCTGTGACCAAGGTAAATGCAAACTGCTTTGGGACTCCAGAGGAAAATTCCCAATATTCATCAAATAATGAATGGAAATGAGGTCAGGGAAGACTTTCAGGAAGAGCTGTCTTATAGGATGAGTTCTGGAGGACAAGCAGCAGTTCTCCAAGAACATTGAGTATGGGGTGGGGGTGAAGAATGTTTTAGAGAGAAAAATAGCATGTGTAAATGCAACAAAATGAGGGGAAACATCTTGTTTTCAAGAGTGTTAAGTAGTTAGCTCACAGAATTTCCTCATATAAACTTCTGCTAAAACAGATTGCCCTAATCTGTAGCTGTGCAAGTGTTTTTTAAAACGAATGCCCTGTCATTCACAAAATTGTGCAATCATTACCACAATTAGGTTTCTTCCTTTCATTTTATGACTGAATAATACTTCATTGAATGGTTATACCACATTTTGACTATCCATTCATCAACTGATGAACATTTGTGCTGTTTCCACTTTTTAGCTATTATGAATAATGTGCTGTGAACACTTATGTAAACCTTTTTGTGTGGGCATATGTTTTCAGTGTTCTTGAGTAAATACCTAAGAATGGAATTGCTAGGTCATATAACTGCTTATAACATTTTGATGACTGTTAAGTTGTTTTCCAAAGTGGCCTTCCCATTGTATAACCCATCAGCAACATCTGAAGGTTGCAATTTCTCCACATCCTCAACAATCCTTGTTATTGTATTTTTAAAAATTTTAGTCATTCTAGTAGATGTGAAGTGATAACTGTGGTTTTGATTTGCGTTTCTGAAATGACTAATGATGTTGAATATTTTTCATATGCTTATTGGCTATATGCTTATCTTAGGAGAAACATCTCATCAAATCCTTTGTTGTTTTAATTGGATTGTTTGTCTTTTATTGTTGATTGTAAGAGTTCTTTATATATTCTTTTTAAAGTGTTTATTTATTTACCTTTGGCTGTTCTGGGTCTTTGTTGCTGTGTGGGCTTTTCTCTAGTTTCAGCGAGTCGGGGCTACTCTCTAGTTGAGGTGCGCAGATTTCTCAGGCTTCTCTTGTTGTGGGGCATGGGCTCTAGGGTGCACATACTTCAGTAATTGTGGCATGTGGAGCCAAAAAAGTTTGGCTCCCAGGCTCTAGAGCACAGGCTCAATAGTTGTGGCACATGGAATTAGTTACTCCTTGACATGTGGTTCTTCCTGGATCAGGGATCGATCCCTGTCTACTGCATTGGCAGGTGTATTCTTTGCCACTGAGCCCTTCATCTGACACATGGTTTGCAAATATGTTCTCCTATTCCATTGGTTGCTTTTACTTTATTGATGCTATCCTTTGAAGCACAATGTCTAAATTTTGATAAAGTCCACTGTGTCTATTATTTCTTTGTTGAATATATTATGGTGTCACATAAGAAACCATTGCCCAACACAACATCATCAAGATTTAGCCCTATGTTTTCTTCTAAGAATTTTGTAGTTTTATCTCTTACATTTAGATCTATTTTGAGCTAATTTTTGTATATAGTGTGTGTTAGCTTCATTCCTTCCAAATGATATCCAGTTGTCCCACACCCTTTGTTGAAGACTATTCTTTCTCTATTAAATTGACTTGGTACTGTTATCAAAATCTATTGACCTGTGTAAAGGTTTATTTCTGTACTATCAGTTGTATTCCATTGGTCTACATGTCTGTCTTTGTGCTGGTGCCACATTGTCTTGATTACTATAGCGTTGTAGTAAGATTTAAAATTAATCTGAAGTGTGAGCCTTCCAAATTTACTCTTTTTCAAGGCTGTTTTGCCTATTGAGATAATCGCATGCTTTTTCCCTTTACTTTTACTAATAAAGTTTCATTTTCATATGTTGCACCAACTTTGAATTCCTGGATTCCTCCTGGCCATAGCGTTTGATTCTATTTATATGTTGCTGGATTATGTCTGTCAGTATTGTGTTGAGAATTTTTGCACCTATATTCATAAGGGAGATTGCTGTGTACTTTTCTTGAGATGTCTTAGTCCAATTTTGATATAATAAGGTAATATTGATCTCGTAGAACAAGTTGAGAAGTGTCACCTCTTTTTTATGTCTTGGAAGAGTTTGTGAAGTATTGATGTTAATTCTTCTTTAAATTTTTGATAGAATTTATCAATTGCCAACATCTGCTGGATCATCGAAAAAGCAAGAGAGTTCCAGAAAAACATCTATTTCTGCTTTATTGACTATGCCAAAGCCTTTGACTGTGTGGATCACAATAAACTGTGGAAAATTCTGAAAGAGATGGGAATACCAGACCACCTGACCCACCTCTTGAGAAACCTGTATGCAGGTCAGGAACAACAGTTAGAACTGGACATGGAACAACAGACTGGTTCCAAATAGGAAAAGGAGTACGTCAAGGCTGTATATTGTCACCCTGCTTATTTAATTTATATGCAGAGTACATCATGAGAAATGCTGGGCTGGAAGAAGCACAAACTGGAATCAAGATTGCCGGGAGAAATATCAATAACCTCAGATATGCAGATGACACCACCCTTATGGCAGACAGTGAAGAGGAACTAAAAAGCCTCTTGATGAAAGTGAAAGAGGAGAGTGAAAAAGTTGGCTTAAAGCTCAACATTCAGAAAACTAAGATCATGGCATCTGGTCCCATCACTTCATGGGAAATAGATGGGGAAACAGTGGAAACAGTGTCAGACTTTATTTTTTGGGCTCCAAAATCACTGCAGATGGTGACTGCAGCCATGAAATTAAAAGACGCTTACTCCTTGGAAGGAAAGTTATGACCAACCTAGACAGCATATTAAAAAGCAGAGACATTACTTTGCCAACAATGTCCGTCTAGTCAAGGCTATGTTTTTTCCAGTGGTCATATATGGATGTGAGAGTTGGACTGTGAAGAAAGCTGAGCGCCGAAAAATTGATGCTTTTGAACTGTGGTGTTGGAGAAGACTCTTGAGAGTCCCTTGGACTGCAGGGAGATCCAACCAGTCCATCCTAAAGGAGATCAGTCCTGGGTGTTCATTGGAAGGACTGATGCTGAAGCTGAAACTCCAATACTTTGGCCACCTCATGCAAACAGCTGACTCATTGGAAAAGACCCTGATGCTGGGAGGGATTGGGGGCAAGAGGAGAAGGGGACGACAGAGGATGAGATGGCTGGATGGCATCACCGACTCGCTGGGCATGAGTTTGAGTAAACTCCAGGAGTTGGTGATGGACAGGGAGGCCTGGGGTGCTGCGATTCATGGGGTTGCAGAGTTGGACATGACTGAGAGACTGAACTGAACTGATCAATTAACCCATCTAAGTCTTTTTGACAAGTTTTCCTTTTTTTGTGGGAAGATTTTTTTTATTACTAATTCAATCTCTTAACTCATTATATATGTATTGAAAATTTCTGTTTCTTCTTGAGTCAGTTTTGGTAGTTATATCATCCTAGGATGCTAGTTATTTTATCTAATTTGTTGGCATATAATTGTTCATAATATTCCTTTTTATTTTTTATTTCTATAAGGTAAGTAATAATGTCACTTCTTTCATTCCTGATTTTAGTAATTTGAGACTTTTTTTTCTTGGTCAGTCTAGCTGAAAGTTGGCAATTTTTATTAATCTTTTCAAAGAGCCAGCTTTTAGTTCAGTGATTTTCTTTATTATTTTCCTAGTCTTTATTTTATTTATTTCTGCTTTAATCTTTATTATTTTCTTCCTTCTGCTAGCTTTGGGTTTAGTTGTTCTTTTTTTCCCTTATAATTAAAGTTTTTTGACTTGAGATCTTACTTTTTTTAAAGAATAGACATTTATAGCTATACATTTCCCTCTAAGTACCACTTTTGCTATACCTTATAAATTTTGGTGGGCTTCCCAGGTGACTCAATGGCAAAGAGTCTGCCTACCAGTGCAAAAGATGCAGGTTTGATCCCTGGTTCAGAAAGATCCCATGGAAGAGAAAATGGCAACTCACTCCATGATTCTTGCCTGGAGAATCCCCTGGACTGAGGAGACTAGTGGGCTATAGTCCATGGGGCCTCAAAGAATCAAACACAGTTCAGTGACTGAGCATGCACACATAAATTTTGGTATGTTGTATTTCCATTTCATTTATCTCAAAATATTCTTTATTTTCCCTTGTGATTTATTTTTAAAAAAAATTCATTGGGTATTTAGGAGTGTATTGTTTAATTATTACATGTTAGTGAATCCCCCAAATTTCTTTCTGTTATTGATTTTTAGTTTCATGTGGTTTGAGAACGTACTTTTTATGACTTATATCCTTTTAAATGTATTGAGACTTGTTTTATGGCCTATCATTATCTATCTTGGAGAATGTTCCATGTACAGTTAAGAAGAATGTATATTCTTCTGTTGTTGGCTTGAGTGTTTTATAGATGTCTGTTAGGCCTGGTTGATTTATAGTGTTATTCAATCTTTAGTTTTCTCAATGATCTTCTGTCTAGTTTTATCCTTTGTTGAATGTGGGATTGAAGCCCCACCTATTACTGTTAAATTATTTATTTCTTCCTTCAATTCTGCCAGCTTTTGCTTCACATATTTTGGGGCTTTATTGTTAACTGCATATGTGATTATAATTATGTCTTGATAGACTGACACTTTATCATTGTAAAAAGTCTTTCTTTAGCTCTAGTAATAACTTTTGCCTTAACATCTGTTTTGGCTGATAGGCATTCCGTATCATTTTGGTGTTATTCAAATAACGTGTATATTTTTCAACTTTTAAACTTTCAACCTGTTTGTGTCTTTGAATCTTGAATGTGTCTTCTGTAGACAGCATGGGTAAATGATGCTTTTAAAAATCTGTTCTTCCAATTTCTGCCATGTTATTGGAGTATTTAATCCATTTCCATTTAATATAATTACTGATAAGGCAAGATTTACATCTCCCTTTTGTTTTTGTTTTACACATGTCATAAATTTTTTCTGTTCCTCTATTCCTCCACTGATGCCATATTTTTCTTTCTTATTTTTTGTTAGACATTTTCTACTACACCATTTAATTCTCTTGTATATACATATGTTTCATATATTTATAGTTGTTCTTTTCTTACTGGTTACCTTCAGGATTACAGTTAGCATCTTAATTTATAACAATCTAGTAACCTAATTTGAATTATTACAAACTTAACTTTCAATAATATACCTAAACTTTGATCTTAAATAGCTCTCCTTTGTGGTATCATTGTCATACAAATTACATCTTATACACTGTAAACCTGCAACATAGCTTTCTAATTATTGGTCTATGCAGTTATCTTTTAAATAAGTTAAAGAAAAACGTTACAAACCAAAATTACACTTATACTGTCTTTTATATTTATTTATGTAGTTGCTTTTCAGAGAAGGCAATGGCAACCCACTCCAGTACTCTTGCCTGGAAAATCCCGTGGATGGAGGAGCCTGGTAGGCTGCAGTCCATGGGGTTGCTAAGAGTCGGACACAACTGAGTGACTTCACTTTTGCTTTTCATTTTCCTGCATTGGAGAAGGAAATGGCAGCCCACTCCAGTGTTCTTGCCTGGAGAATCCCAGGGACAGGGGAGCCTGGTGGGCTGACGTCTATGAGGTCGCACAGAGTTGGACACGACTGAAGCGACTTAGCAGCAGCAGCATGTAGTTGCTTTTACCATTGCTCTTTATTTCTTCATGTGCATTTTTAAACATGAAAAAAACTTTCATTTTATTCTGAAGGATCTCCATTAGTATTTTTTGTAAGGCATGATTGATAGCAATGATTGTCTCATATTTTATGTATCTAGAAATAGCTTAATTTCTACTTAATTTTAAATGATATTTTTGCTTGACACAGAGTTCTTTCTTAAAAATCTTTTTTTTGTTTCTACATGATGAATATGGCATCCTACTGGTTTCTGGCTTTCTGAATAAGATGAACCCAAGAGATATGCCAAGACACATTATAATTGAAATGGCACAAGTTAAGGAAAAAGAGAGAAACCTAAAAGCAGTAAGAGAAAAAACAAGTGGTTACATATAAGAAAGATCCCATCAGCTATAGCAGATTTTTCAGCAGAAAATTTACATACCAGAAGAGAGAGGCATGACATATTCAAAGTGCTGTGAGGAGAAAGCTTCCAACCAATAATTCTCTACACATTAAGGTTGTTATTCAGAATCCACAAAGAAACAGAGTTTCCCAGATAAGCAAAAGCTAAAGGAGTGTACTAACATCAAAATAACCCTACAAGATATATTAAGGGATTTCCTTAACCTGAAAAGAAGTAGCACCAATTTATAATAAAAAATAAACATTTCACTGGATAAGGTAAATATGTAATAAAGATGTGGATCAATCACATTAACCAAATAAACTTAGATTTATACGCAGAACATTCTATCCAAAAAATGGCAGAATGCACATTCTTTTCAAGAGCACATGGAACATTCTCCAGAATAGATCACAAGTTAGGTCACAAAATAAGTCTCAATAAATTTAAGAAGACTGAAATTACATCAAACATCTTTTCCAACCATGATGTTATGACTAGAAATCAACCACAAGGAAAAAAAGGGAAAACTCATAAAAACATGGAGATTAAACAACATGCTATTGAGTAAACAATGTTCCTCAAAGAAACCAAAGGAGAAATCAAAGGCAAGTGAGACCAGAAACATGATGTACCAAAATGTATGGCAAAAGTGGTTCTGAGAGGAAAGTTCATAGCAAAGAGCCATACCCCAAGGAGAAAGAAAAATCCCAAATAAGCAATCTAATTTTACACCTAAAAGAACTAGAAAAAACTCCGAGTCCAAAATTAGTAGAAGGAAGGAAATAATAAAGATCAAAGTAAAAAGAAAAAAAAAATCAATGACAGTTTAAAAAAATAGAAAAGATCAATGAAACTGAGTTGTTTTTTGGAAAAGAGAAACAAAACTGATAAAAAAAAAATAGCTAGGTTAACAAGAGAAAAAACAAAGAGAGCTCAAGTAATTAACATCAAAAGTGAAAGAGAGAAAATTACAACTGAATCCACAGAAATACAAGAAAATCATAAGAGACTAGTACAATTATATGCCAACAAATTGGACAACCTAGAAGAAATGGATAAATTTCTGAAAACATACAATCTCCCAAGGCTGAATCATGAAGAAATAGAAAATCTGGATAGGAAACTGAAAATTGGGTTGCTAAAGAGGCAATTGCTCTTGCTCATTTGTGTCTAACTCTGTGACCTTATGGCCTGTAGTCTGCCAGGCTCCTCTGTCCATAGGATTTTCCAGGCAAGAATACTGGAGTGAATTGCCATTTCCTCCTCCAGGAATAAGAAGATTGGAGCACATCAAAAAACTACCAGCAAACAAAAACCCAGGCCTAGATAGCTTCAGTGGCAAATTCTACAAGGCATTCAAAGAAAATTAAATACCTACCCTCTTGGCTCAGCTGGTAAAGAATCCACCCGCAGTGCGGGAGACCTGGGTTCGATCCCTGGGTTGGGAAGATCCCCTGGAGAAGGGAAAGGCTACCCACTCCAGTATTCTGGACTGGAGAATTCCATGGACCATACAGTCCATGGGGTTGCAAAGAGTTGGACACGACTGAGCGACTTTCACCCTTCACTTCTCAAACATAAAAATGAATGAAATACTGCCATTTATGACTATATAGATAGACCTTGAGATTATTATGCTCTGTGAGATAAGTCTGGTGGAGAAAGTCAAATATCATATGATTTCACTCATATGTGGAATCTTAAAAAAAAATAAAACCTGCAAAGCCAATGAACAAATGAAATGAAACCAAAACATACTCACAGACACAGAAAGCAGGTTAGTGGTTACCAGAAGGAAAGGGGGTTAGCGGGTTGACAAAGTGGGTGAAAGGGGTCAAATGTATGATGATAGATGTTAATTAGACTTGTAATGGTGATCACTCTGTAGTGTATATAGATGAAGAACTATAATGCTTTACACCTAAAACTTGTATAATTTTTTAAAAAGAGAAAATATTAGGGAAAAAAAGGTCAGTCCTGTGAGTGGCTGCTGCTGCTGCTAAGTCGCTTCAGTCATGTCCAACTCTGTGCGACCCCATAGACAGCAGTCCACCAGGCTCCCCCGTCCCTGGGATTCTCCAGGCAAGAACACTGGAGTGGGTTGCCATTTCCTTCTCCAATGCAGGAAAGTGAAAAGTGAAAGTGAAGTCGCTCAGTCGTGTCTGACTCTTAGCGACCCCATGGACGGCAGCCCACCAGGCTCCTCCGTCCATGGGGTTTTCCAGGCAAGAGTACTGGAGCGGGGTGCCATTGTCTTCTCCACCTGTGAGTGGAGGTTTCCAGTAAACTGCCAGAGAGGTCAAATAGTGACATTTCTCTGGAGATAGGACTTTGGAGGAAGTCCAAAGTTATTTAACTTAGTCAAGTGGCTGCTAGGCTGCTGGTTTTCATTGTAGTATGGTTGCAAAGTTATTGGTTTTCATGGCTATTGCATAAATGAGGAGAAGGGGTTCCGAATATGGCAACGTAAAGTGCCACAAATCACACTGTTACTAACAAGATTCAGCTATTTTTCTCAAATATTTCTCAAATTATTGCAAGGTTTTGGTTAATTTCTGAAAATTTTTATTGTGGCCATTTTTGCCTGTATTCTTGCTGTTCTTATAAGGGAGTGAATTTTCAGAGGTCTTATACCATTATTTTGCCCTTTTTTCGGCTTTCTGTTGGTTTTGTTCAATTTTCTTCCTAGCTTTGTTGCATTGCACATTGATAAAGCTCCTTCTATATCTCCTTCCAAATCATAGATAGCAGCATTGATCAGGACTGGACCAGAAATAGTCTGAGGCGTATTCTTCAACCAACCTTTTTTTGTCTATGTCAACGACTGTGTGGCAGGGTTGGTTGAAAGCTTCAACCAGGAGCATCACATCATTAATCCACACTTCACCATCTTGTCCTAAAATATATTGTTTGAATGTTTTGCTTTTATCAAAATGCAATTCTCCTACTGGGAAAATCCCCTGGAAAAGGGAATGGCTACCCACTCTGGGTATTCTGGCCTGAAAAATTCCATGGACAGAGGAGCCTGGCAGGCTACAGTCCATGGGGTCGTAAAGACTGAGAAACTTTCACTTTCTTTTATGTTTAACCCCTTACCCAGCTTTATTTTTCTCCACAGCATTTATCATCATTAATACATATGACATATTGATTTAGTTTTTGCCTGCTACACCAGTAGAATGCATGCTTTTTTAAGCAAGGATTTATCTGTTTTGTTCTGCTAGGTTGCTTAGAAGAGTTCTTGGTGTGTAAAACCTGGCTCAATAAATATTTGTGAATGAAATGAATGAATTATTCTATCAAGTTAATAACTTTTTAGGGAAAGATGTTATGAGTTTGACATGACTTGTTCTTTTAAAAATCCATATTCTTTCATATGGAATCATGTTTTTCAAAATCAGACAAATTATCAACTTACCTAGAGTACACCATCATCTTTACCAGTCTAACATTTAAAAATCTTTAAAATTTGGGCTAATTTTTGTCTCTAGATTTTGGTACCTCTCCCATTCCTCACAATTTCCCAACAATATAGTTAGCAACTATTTAATATCATATCTGAATGCTTTTTAGCACTTTGGGATATAGTATTTCTAGGCTCAAGAACTGAACTAATTTAAGGTAACTACTTTTTTAAGTACCTCCAAGGAAGAAGAGATCATAGAAGAGTATACTGTATTGGAACTCCAACTTTACATTAGCTATTAAAAAATTTGAAAATCATTCTCCCTGAAGATGTGAATAAAATGAGTTGAATACTTCTGATTTCTCTTTGTTATCAGCTGATATCACATGATTTTCACTGATGCCTGGTGCTTTTTCATCCTTTTTAGACACAGACTTAGAAGTCCTATTTTTTTTTTTCTTTCTTTCTTAGAAATCTAATTTCACCATGGGCTCCAGCCATTCTGCAACTACATTTAGAAAATTCCTACCACTCTTTTGGTCTTGATCTTGGTAACTTTAAGCTTTGGTACATGATGTTTTAAAAATTGAAACCTATTGAAGAGCATCCCTCCTCCTCATATACCCATGTTGGCATCTTCCTTTCTTTCACTGGGGTTATGTAAATACAATTGTTAAGTGTGGAGTTTGCTTTGAGAATCTTACATTCCTTTCTTCTGGATTATACTCCCCCTTTTACAGTCTCTGTTCATACAAGTGAAGTTACATTGTTTTCTGTGATATTTCCATAAAACCTACATTTTCTACAGTTATTAGATAATGTCTATATTAGAAAAGTACTAAGACATTCCAGCTTCAAAGAAACAAACAGCTCTCATAGTGAAACACTATTGAGAGCATTAAAAAGAATTACTTAAAAATTCAATAGACACAAGAATAACATTGTGTTTATTTGTTAAACAATGATTTAATTTGTTAAACAACAATCAAATGCGTTAAACAATTGTACTAAACATATTTCAAGGCCATCTGTAATGAGTTGTGACTACCAAACTCATCAAATGACTGGCCACAGATTTTTGTCTGGGGATAGATTAAGGGTCACTGTCCCCTCTCCTTGTTTCACATATTTGACGTGTTCAGTTCAGCCTTGAGAGGTTAACTGAGAATAGCTGAATCTGAAACTAAGCAGACTCACTCAGTCGCCAGGAAACTAGGTCTGCAAGTAGACACAGCAGGCTACTGCTATATACAGATGTAACCTTAGACTACAAGAGGAAGCACAGGAAATCAGACGTCACTGGACAAGGCTGACGAGGAGGGAAGCGTGGTTCCCCAAGTGCAGGGAGTGTAGCAGAGGCTGTGAGGACCTTTGACATGGACCCTTTGGACCCTGGGCTTGTATAGCAAGGTCCCAAGCTCTCATGGAGGTTAAGGGACAGGGATAAAGCAAATTAAGGCAAGTCACATAACTGGGATAAGGGACTATGACAAAAAAGTCATAAGGCATCTTCAATATATAAAAGTTCACAGCTACCAGTAGAAAAACATTAAAATGTCATCAGGAAGAAATGAGTGAACATCAAGAAACAGCAGTTTAGGTAAAGAAAATGGAAAACAACTGAAAACCGTGTGAAAATGTCAAGTCCATGGAAGATCAATTACAGAATTAAAAGAGTGGCCTTGAGAACCTTGGTAGTCTAATAACAGATGTTTTGTTTTAAACCAATAAATTGGTGGGAATTTGTGATATCGTATAGAAAACTAAAACATTGCAAATCAGAGCATTCAAAGCTATAAATACACTGTTTTGATAGCTACATCTATATTTTCCTTTAAAACTACCTAGTATGTTTCATCTCCTTGAAATATTTAGAGAAAGAGCACCCCTAGGAAATAGGATGTATAAGACATCTGAAAACAGCAAGGCATCTGAAAAGTGACACATGAGAAAGTGGTGAGGATGGAATCAGAGCTTCTGTAGATTTTTACAAAAGGGACATTGAACAGGTGTCATCAGGAGGGACTCATCAAGATGATCTTCACAAGTGAGCTTAGTCTGAATTGTGAAAGAAATGGTGGGTGTAGATTTGGGAGGATGAACGTTTTTCAGCGGAGATGTTAGAATGAGCAAGATACTAAGGTGCACTCTGGTTATCAGTCAACCAACAAAAGCTGTTGAACATATATTATGTGCCTGGTGCATTTTATAAGAGAAACAGTGGTGACCCGGCAGATAAAGTCTTATTCTCATGGAGCTTGCAGTTGAGTGGAGACAGATAAACAATGAACATGTGTGAAAAACAGTAAAACAGTTCCAGTTGTTTATGAATGGAAATAAATTTAAAAAAAAAAAGAAAAGAAAATAGGATAGTGTGATAGAGAGTAACAAGTGGGCTTCAGGGATGACCTTTTTTTTTTTTTAATTTTTAGGCGACACGATATAGCACGTGGGATCTTAGTTCCCTGACCAGGGATCGAACCCACGCCCCTGCGTTGGAAGCATGGAGTCCTAACCACTGGACCATCAGGGAAGTCGCAAGGATGCTCTTTTATAAGATAACAGTTGAGTTCAGTTCTGAGTGACACAAAATGCACAAGTCAAGAAAAAGTCAAGGAAGGGTGTCCTAAGCAGAAAGAACAGGAAATGCGAAGTCACTGAGCTTAGCGTGTTGTAGGGACAGAAAGGGCAGTGAGGCTGAAGCACAGGGATAAGGGACTGTGAAAGGAGATGAAATCCGAGGGCCAGGCAGGAAAAGAAAACACACTTGATTTGGTGAAGGGAATCTGGCTGAATCAACGGAGATGGAGAATTTCAGATATGAAATGCAGGAAAAAGATTTTCTCTTTTTTTAAAATTTAAAATATTTTTATTTATTTATTTGGCTGCCTCGGTCTTTGCTGCAGCACAAGGGACCTTCACTGTGTCATGCGTGTGGACTCTAGTTGTGGTGCACAGACTCTCTAGTTGTGGGACATGGGCTTATTTGCTCCATGACATATGGGATCTTAGTTTCCAAGAGATTAAACCCATGTCCCCTGCATTGGCAGGTGGATTCTTAGCCAATGGACCACCAGGGAAGTCCCCCTTGGAGAGGATTCTTGAGCAGGGGGCAATGGTGCCTGGGAGAGAAATTCCTGACTCTATCTACAGAAAGAACAAGAAGAAGAAGAAAGGCTGGAGAAGAGATGAGAATGGGCCGTAGTGGCCAAAAAAGCAAGTTCAAATCCAGAGTACACTACTTTACCTGTGACCTTAGGGAAGTTACTTAAGCATTTAAAACTCTGCTTCCCCAACACTCAGGACAGCTCCTTCCTCGGCTTGTTTTCTGAATCAAGTGAGAGAATGTCTGTAAGTGCTTAGTTCGTTGTTGGGCACTAGCACTCACTATTTGTGTCTATCTGACCCAGGGCTGTTGGCAATAGGTTTTGGGCTTCCTGGTAGCTCAGTTGGTAAAGAATTCGCCTGCAATGCAGGAGATCCTGGTTAGATTCCTGAGTCGGGAAGATCCACTGGAGAAGGGACAGGCTACCCACTCCAGTATTCTTGGGCTTCCGTTGTGGCTCAGCTGGTAAAGAATCCGCCTGCAATGCAGGAGACCTGGGTTCAATCCCTGGGTTGGGAAGATACCCTGGAGAGTGGAAAGGCTACCCACTCCAGTATTCTGGCTTGGAGAGTTCGCAAAGAGTTGGACATGACTGAGTGACTTTCACTTTGGATCATTTTGTGAGAAATTTCAGAAGATTCTCCATGACTTTGATGATTAAATTGGACAGTTGATGGGAGAAGAGAGAGAAGGGCAAAGGAAGAGAGAGGATAGCTGAAACCTTTTTAACTTTCCCACAGATTGGGATAACTGTCCACACCATGCCTTCATCAAAGCTTGAGGTTCACTGCCGTCTGAGATGCTGGCTTCTGGGTTCCTGCTGGAGAGTGTTTAAAAACCCACTCCCAGGCTTCCTGGGCTTCTGGGATCGAACCCAGGTCTCCCGCATTGCAGGTGAATTCCTTATCAGCTGAGCCACCAAGGAAGCCTTTGATCACCTCAGATTGCACTTTTCCTGTGAATTCTCCATCACATGTGGCTGCTGGGAAGAGAAGGGTGGGGTGGAGGGAGGCGGGGTAGATGCTAGAGAGAGAAAAAGAGACATCTGAAGCTGAGAGGCATTCTCAGAGCCAGAGTCGTCGAGGTGGAGTTGGGGCTCCGCCGGCCACCAAAATAGACTCCACTCTCAAGTTGCAGTGGAAAAAGGTGACCTGGATGTTCAGGCTGAGGGCGGAGTGGAGGGTGAGATGGTTTGGATCAAGGCCTTCCTAGGCCTGTTTCCAAACCGTACCTAGTTGGTCAAATACTTTAAGTATTCAGGGCGATTCATTTTTAGTAGTTCACCGACACCTGAGTATAAACTGAGGGATTTCATTTCGCTTGTGAATCGGACACAGACTTTTGCCCTCATTGAATTCTGATCATGGGCAGCCTGATACTAAACACGGGAGGCAAGGAAAAGCATGTGCTCTGAATGCTGGAGAGAGAAAGAGGTTTCAGGCTAGTGTAAGGGCTTGTGGAGCTGGGATTCCTCTTGACAAGGGGATGTTGAAAATGGGGTGCTCAAAGAGTTACGTGTTTTTACCAATTAGAGATGCAATTATTAAAGTTTGTGAACATCTATGGAAGAAGAGAATAGGAGAATTGGGCACCCTCGTGAGAAGTAATGTGAATTGAAATAATAATGAGATATCAATTCATATCTATCGGATTAGCAGAAGTTTAAAAGAACCAAAAATGTCTGTTACTGGCAGGGCTGTGGGGAAGAAAGATAATGTTATAATTAACAGTGGAAATGTGAATTGTTGCAACTATTTTAGAAAGCAATCTGACAACATCTACTTAATATGTGTACATATATATTCAGATAAAAATATATAACAGTATTTAATTATGTAAATAACTAATTAAAATATAATTATACATTTATGTCCCCTTTGACCCAGCAACCTTATTTCTGGGAATCTTTTTTTAAAAAATAGAAATAGAGTAATCAGTATATAAGGACCAACACACAATGGTGCTTCTTGCAGAATTGATTGTGATCATAGTGGAGAAACAACTAGAAACCTAGTCAATGCCCATCAATATAGGGATGATATATTATCACACATTCACATTACAGAATGTTATCCAAATCAAAAGCAATAACAAAATGGAGGAAAAATCAAATAAAAGCCCACGATTTTCAACAGGAGCAACAAAACCCTGGAAATAGATAGCATGATAGTGTAGTTTGCAAAGGAAGGCCGTGAATCCCACCCAGCAGCACACAGAACGTTAGATGCTGACATTCAAGCCTCTGTCTCTCAATTTTTCTTGGGTTTTCTCTCGGATAGGTTTTCTTCTCCTAATGGCAAGCTGGGCATCCAGACATGTATTTTTCTCTGAACTGGTAATTCTGGGGAAAGGGAGAGATCCTGTTTCTCATCATCTCCATCCATCTTGGAAAAGGACTCTGATTGGTCCCACTCTCATAAACTTGTCACATACTTGTCCCGTGCAGGGTCCCATAATTTACAACTCAAACTCTGGGGAAGAAGTTGGGTTGTTTCCAAAAGGGAGCATGCTAGACTGATCAGAAAAGTAACAGATGGGGACTTCCCTGGTGGTTCGGTGGCTAAGACTCTGAACTCTCACGCAGGGTGTCTGGGTTCGATCCCGGGTCAGGAAGCTAGATTCCACATGCTGCAACAAAGATCCTGTGTGCCACAACTGAGATCTGGTGCAGCCAAACAAGCAAATAAATAAAATAAACAAATAAAAAGATAACAGATGTTCATTGTGATACCCACCTATCTTTTCTCTATGCATATGCATGTATTAGTAGAGTTCAGCTCATAATGCTAATAAAAATACTTGAACATGTAGTGCATTTTCCTATACTACTGAAAACTTTTCATAACCTTCAATGTTCTATGAAACTGATTGCAAAGAGAGAAGGGGACTTACTTAACCTCTTGCCTTTCATATTTCTGCAGTCTATTGGTACTGCTGTATAAAGCCAAATATCTTGGGTAAGCGGAAGACCCACGAGTGAGGAAGCAGACTCTCCCACTAAGTCAACAGCCCCATTCAGTGGTAAGAAAAAAGGAAAGTGTCAAGTTATGAGTAAAACGAGTGAAGGGAGCATTGCTTCCCACCTCTCTATTGACTTAGTTTCATACATAGAAAGGAACAAAGGCAAGAGAATGGGTGGGCGGGAGTAGATGGGAGAGACTAAGATGAATCAATTGAGATATGGAACCAAGGAGCCAACTCATTATTTCAACCATAAACTTGTCCACAAATGTTTCTTCAACACCTAATATGTATCTGGCACTTTGTTAGGTACATAAACATAAGTCCTGTCCTTGGAGGAGAAGCAGAGGACAGGTAGAAAACAAATGATTAAAAATGTGATGAGGATGGGGAATACATGTAAATCCATGGCTGATTCATGTCAATGTATGACAAAAACCACTACAATATAAAAAAAAAATGTGATGAGGACCACTTCCAAGAGGTACTTAGACCTACAGGCTGGACCAAAGGAGGAGCAGGCCTAACTTAGCTGGGAAATCGGGGGAGCCTTCCTTGAGGAAGCGTCCTTTACACGGACAGCTGAAAGGTAAATGAGTGGGCTACACAGAGGGTTAGTGAGGACAACGTCCTGCAAAGACCCCACAGTAGAGAAGGCGTGGTGTGCTCACAGGACCTACAGAAGGCTAACTCAGCTTCATCCAGAAGGTGAAGACGGTGGAACCAGATGGGGCTGGGCCAGTGACCAGGGCTGTAATCACGCAGAGCATTGGAGGAGATGTGTAGGATTAGAGACTGTATGCTAAGGGCGGCGGAAAGCCACTGTTGGGCTTTGGATAGAGGAGGGATATGGTTAAAAATGAGTTGTTATTAGATCCCTTGGTTTGTGGAATAGACAGCAGACTGAAAGGGGGAGGCTGCAGGAAGGCCAGTAGGAGGCTCCATGATAGTTTAGGGGAGGATGGATGGTGGCTGGACTGAGGTGGGGGTCAGGGCACAGAGAGAAGTGGAAGGCTTTTTGATATCCTCGAGAGCTGGAAGACTGATTAAATGTGACGAATGAGCGAAAAAGAGTCCAGGGTGACTATCAGATTTGGGTTAAAAAAACAAACAGAGGCTGTGGTGCCTTTACCAAGAAGCTCGGAGGCGAAAGAGTTTGTGAAGATAAATAATGAGCTCAGTTTGGGACAGGTCCGGAGTGAGGTATAAGTGCAACAAACAAGTAGAGGGTTTGAGTAGGGGGCTCCATATACACAGAAGAGTCAGGGAGTTATTCATGTGAACTCAACGCCAAGCCAACGTTTTAGGAGAGCCTGCACCTGAATTAGGTGGAGAATTGTCAGCCATTCACCCTCTTCCACGTGGGAAAGAAGAGTCAACCCGTGTGTCACCTGTGCGGGCCAGCTTCATCTTTGCGTTCATTTTCTGCTTACACGGTTTCCCATTTGGTGATATTGGGGAGCATCTGAAATGTTCGTGTTCTTTTCTTTTAAGGAATTAAAAAAATATTTCTTTACGGTTGCACTGGGTTTTCATTGCTACATGCAGCCTTTCTCGAGTTGCATCCAGCAGGGGCTACTCTCTGTTGTGGGGCGTGGGCTTAGCTGCCCCAGGGCACATGGGATCTTCCCGGAGCAGGGATCCAACCGACGTTCTCCGCGTTGGCAGGCGGATTTTCAATCAATGGACCACCAAAGAGGTCTAAATGTTAGCATTCTTGAAATAAAACTTCTTTCCTTTGTGGATTCTGAAAAAACACAATGAAGAAATAACACAGTGGGGCCCATCAAGGGAAGAGCTCATGCTGTAAAGTGACAGTTGGCTCTGTACTGGTTTCTTCTTCATCACCAAGAGGACTCATATATTCTGAGCGTTGGGATTTCTCACTTTACTGGTAAAGCACTGTTAAGGCTAACAACTAAATGAATAATAAGATAAACCTCCTGAAGATTAAATCCCTGGTGGTGGTGGACAGGGAGCATGCAGTTGTGTTCAACTCTTTGTTGCCCCATAGACTGTGGCCCACCAGGCTCCTCTGACCATGGGATTTTCCAAGCAAGTATACTGGAGTGGCTTGCCATGCCTTCCTCCAGGGGATCTTCCCGACCGAGGGATCGAACCCACATCTCCTGCATCTCCTGCATTGGTAGGCAGATTCTTTACCATTGAGCCACCTGGGAAGTCAATATTCATTGTATTCTATTCTCTACAAAATGAGGGTACTGAAATACAATTATGTTACAAACCTTGCCTTCCCCAACAGGCTCATGGCCACCCCAAATTATCAAATTGGGCTTTTGTAAATACTTCTGTTTTGAACCTACCAGCTTATTTATCTGAGTCTGATTACAAACAGAACAGTGAGAACCTGAGTTCAAGAGTATAAATTCAAACACAACTCATCACTTGGAAGAAACATGAAAATTTTGTCAGCGTCTCCCAAGGGAGGAAGCAGCCACACACAAAAAAACAAACCATAAAGCTGAGTGTTAAATTCTCATCAAGCACCCCATCTACGAATTTGTGATTGAATGTGGTTATATCCATGTTCTAATACAGTATGTGCTCTAACAGGGACGGTTTAAATGATGTCACTGAGTATCCTGTCTACTCTATCTTCTAAACTTTTTGAATTCATCCTCTCTCCCCAGCTTTACCTCCATCTACACTTCAGGCCACCCCTATTTCTCTCAGGAACAAAGTTTCTGTAACCAGGCTGAGGTAGGTGGATACTGGTTAGCAGGAAGATCCCATTTCCACTGGGGTCTTTGTGACCCTAGACTTGCCTTTCTACTTCCTTATGATTCTGATTCTCTTTTAAGATCCATGAAAAGAGTATTATAGTCACTTTTTAATACCCAAGGTTCATATAAAAGAACATCAAATAACTAGAATACAGCTATACTGCTCTATCTCTGGGATCCAGAAGTGAAAGGTTATCTTTTTTGTGTGTATTTCAGTTGGGCATTGAAATCCTATAGAACTATTTGGTGCTGCTGGGGGAAAATGAATGGCAGAGCTCTGGGGTTTGAAGTACCCATCTTTGTTTCTTTCTCACTATTTAGAGAACTTGTAGACAGAGGACAGACCCTAGAAGAACTCTAAAATGCCATTTGTAGAGATGCGGATGGATCGAGAGTCTGTCATGCAGAGTGAAGCAAGTCAGAAAGAGAAAAGCAGATCTCTAATATTAATGCATATATGTGGGGTCTAGAAAACCGGTATAGACGAACCAATTTCTAGGGCAGGAATAGAGATGCAGACATAGAGAAAGGACATGTAGACACAGGGGGAGAAGGGAAGGGTGAGATGAGTTGAGAGATTAGGGCTGACATATATATACTGCCCTGTGTGAAATAGCTAGCTAGTCGGAAGGTGCTGCATATCTCATAGTACCAGAGCTCAGCCTGGTACTCTGTGATGTCCTAGAAGGGGTGGGATGGGGTGGGGTGTATGCATGTATACATGTAGCTGGTTTACTTCATTGTACAGCAGAAACTACAAATTTGTAAAGCAATTATATGCCAATAAAAATTAAAAAGAAATCCATTCTGCAATTTCCTTCTTTAGTTTCCTGCAAGGAGCCCCTGCCCAATGCTCTCACGCTCTTCCCTCTGCTCCACTAAGGCCTGGGCCCTTGTCTGCTTGTCATGCTCACAGTCTCCTTCTGTCCCCCCCCCCGCCCGCAAAGGCTTTTTGCCCTCAGATTGGTGCACAATGAAAAGGATCAGATACATGAATTTATAGTAAAATGCCTCATCTCCAAAGAGGAAAATCTTCCAAGAGTAGAATTTCAGCTACCTTGAGGAGAAGGGGAGAGAAACAACGTGAACCCAGGGTCTTCCAAATACCTCTAATCACAATTTAGTGGTGTGATCACTAGTCTGTTCTTGTTTAACAGTGGTCCTGTGACACCTCCCGCATTAGACACAATTATACACTCTAGCCCCTTGCCTGAAACTGATGCACATTCAGATGGAGGGCAGAGAGCTTTTCCTCTGAATAAACCATTTCCCCTAAAGAAATTGGCCAAGGGGCGTAGCTCTGGCTGATGAGTCAGAAAATGTAGCCTTTGCTCCCTGCAACACCATTTCCTAACCATGTAACCTTAGACAAGCCACTTAACCTCTCTGAGGAGCAACTTCCTAAACTCACATCGGGATAATAATACCTCCTCTTCATTCTTACAATGGGTTATTTTAGAAAATAAGTAAGATAATAAATGTGAGCTGGCCTTGAGATCTGTAAAATATAAGGTATTAGAACTGAAGGCTGACAACTTCCCTCACCCTGTCTGGTGATTTCAAAGACATCCTACAAGATCTTTCCATATTGTCGGCAATATGGAAGGAAGCAGCTGCTGGTCCAAGCCAATTTTAGAAACCTGCATTTTTGCAAAAGGAAGAGTCAGCTCTCATCACAGCAATGGTGCTGGCACAGGACGGGCGCTGCAAGACAGCGATGCAGGGATGGCCCAGCAGGTGTCAGTAGAGAACCAACTTTTGGTATGAAGCAGGCTCATTGAGGGATGAGGTGATGCAGGGACTTGAGCTCTAACAGGATTGGCAGGATTCCGCCCTTAAATTCAGAGCTGTCTCAATTTTGGAAGCGCAGAACTGGCACCACTGAGATGGGGACAACCCTTGGGCTCTATCTACATTAAACTGAGAACCTTCTCCCTTCAGAGGATTCCTTCTCACTCCCACCTCTTAATCTGGGAGTAATTAAGTCCCTCCTCTGTTCTTAGAACCCATGCTCTAACTTGGGAATATTATCTCAAAGGAAAGGAAAGCTTTGTTTGTCTAGATAAACATTCTTCTGGGAATGCCCTTTCTCTCTCCCTCTCAACAGCAGAGTTGTTTTTTAACATACAATTTTCACCCACACCTGCTTCTCCTACCTTAACATTCAACTCACTCCCTAGAAGTCAAATCTCAGCTATTCAGATTTAATAACTCAAGCAGCAAATCCAGCTTCTACAAGGCAAGTGACTAATATGTGGAGGAGAAGTGAGAGTGGTTCTGGCTACCACACAGAAACCTGTTGAATGAAGTACTAAATTGCTTCCATGTTAAGATGGTCTCTCATAACTTCTTCTTACGAGGACATGACTTCACTGCACATATATGTGAGTCTATGTTATAAATGCCACGTGGAAATGGGTTCTATCATTATGCCTCATGAGGTCTGAGGGTTTTCTTGGCTGACTGTGGAGAGATGACTTGGAGAGACAGAGATACAGCTTTTTACATCAGCAGAAAACCCCAAACTGCCTGTCGTGCCCTTCACCCCAATCTCTAAGATCCCCAGTGATTGGGGGTGTGTGTGTGTGTGTGTGTGTGTAAGAAAGAGAGAGGGAGAGAGAGAGAAAGAGGGAGGGAGGAGGTACATGTATGTGAAGTGGTATATCCTATTCATGGGATAAAAGAAATATGTGGGAAACTCTGTGAGAAGAAAGGCTAAGTGAGACCAGACCCAAAAGGCTGTCTGCAGCTCCAAAACCAGTCCTGTTGGCAAGAGGTCAAGGGCAGGGCTATGGCCACATAAAGAGACGGCCACCTGTGAGTCTGCCTCACCTGGGAAATGAGAAAAGGAATAAATCAAGTGGCTATGGACTTTGTGGTCCCACCACATTGTTATTCACCTTTCCTAACCCCTATCAAAGTCTAACTACATTTAAAAACTCAGGAACTATATTAACTTCCGGAATATTAAAGTCTCCAGAACAAGGGCATTATGGCCTATTTAGAATAATCCAAGGGACGTGTGTGTGTTCTCTAGAGTCCTAAACTCTAGTACATAGCATCCACAAGGAACAGAAGGCCCGCACCCACTACTAAATGCAAGCGCTGGCCCAGCAGTCTGTAAATCTTGGGCTGGCAGAATGACAGGCAGAATATACTCAGATTCCTACATTGCTGCAAACCTCTCACATCCTGAGAGCTGAGTAAGCTAAGTTTTCTTCTCATTTTGACTGTGAATATTTAATTATGTCCATCCTTTCCTTTGTTTGAAAAAGTATTTAAAATTGTGTGTAAGGGGGTCCCAAATCCACAGAGCAATTAACTTGTGCGTTATTCTGCTCAGAGTCCAAAAGCAAGAACAAAAGCAGAAAACACAACTGGACAGCTGAAGCCCTTGAAGAGTTATGTTATGTAATAAGCAAAGCTCAACATTTACTCTCCTTGAGATTTTATGCTCAGTGGGTGTGTATCTGTGTCCCCAAGTTTAGGACAAGAATTTGCATTGGTGGTTTAAGGATGGAGACTTGGAATACAGTACAACCGGAGGGCAATGGGACCCATCTCTTGCTTCAGTCAATGCATAAACCTCTGATTTAGAAGGGAAGGGTCCTGTGCATTAAAGAACTGATCCGCTGCCGTTGTGGCATCTCCGCCTCTAGCGCCCCTCCTCCCCGTCCCCCACCGCCCAAAGTTGTTAAACCTTTTAGTATAAACCACTACCTCTGTTGCTCTATTGTCAATTGTAATTTGCCCAGTGTAGCTATGCAAACGTCTTTTCATCTGAGCTTCCTCAAAAGACAGCGCTGCCAAATTTAAGCTCAAGTTAATTTGGCTCAGTCTGGCCCTCTTCACTTCTGCTAGAACCCGGAATCCGCGGCTACCAGGCCCCCGGAGCCCTAGCCTCAGCCCCCAGGGCCTCGGCCTGTCTCAATTGCTCTGGACCGGTTCATTTCGCCACAGCCCGGAGCCGCTCGGAAAGCAAAGATTAAAGGGGAAAGTCGCAGCTGTATATTTATATTTTCATTGCTAGAAGGGAATTGATTTCCGCGCATTTATTTTGGTAGTTGTAATACACAAGGGCGGATTTGCGTCACCCGAGCAACTTGTTGGTGGAGATAAAGTTGCACAAATATTGAAAGGGGAAGTGCTAGGAGTCATTATAGAGTTTTTCTCCGGAAGAAATAAGGATTTCTGCAGTATCCTAAAATACTAAGGCCGCTTCTATTTTGAGCCCAATCTCGCAGGCACATCCGCTCATTTAGCCGGAGTTTGAGCCCATCAAAAAACAGGAGATGACCTGAACTCCGGCGAGTCCAGGGTTTCCTGCTGCTTTCTTGGTTCTGAAGGGGTGGAGGGAGTAGGGAGGAGGAGGAGATTCTGAGCACTCAAAAGAGGGCGAGGGGCTCGCAGAGTCGGAGCCTGGGCCAAAGGCGTGTGGAGGGGAGGCAGAAGGTGGTCCCAAAGGTTTCCTTTTTCGCGTTTCCCTCCGGGAGCTCCGAGGGGTTCTGAGAGGCCCTGATGCGGTTGCAATGAAACCGAGAGCAAAGAAGGGCACGCTGGTCCCGTTGCAATTTACAATCAGGCCGTGCGGGCTTGGCGGGCAAAGAGGAGTGGGCGGCAGGGTTAGGAGTCTTCGGGGAAAATGCGCCCTGGGGCCCCATCCTTGCCCCTCCTACTCCGGGCCTTGAAATGCTGCAGATGCGGGTAGTGGGCGCCGCTGGAAACCCGCAGAGCCGACGTTCCGCCCCGCATGCATCCCACGCCGGTTCCCGAGGGTCGCGTCGTGTTTGCGGGCGGGCTGCCTGGGGTGAGGCCTAAATGCACCTCTTTTGGAACTGTGAGTTTGTGCTTAGGCCGTGGCTTCAGTGCTCGCAGCGGAATTGGAAGTGACACCAGAAAAAAAGAGAGGAAGAGAGGGCTTCAGGCTGCCCCTACACACACTGGCGCTAGTGTCTTTCCCCGAGGGCAGCGAAGTTATACAGAGGCCGCGCCCTCCCACTAGAGTCTCCCTGCAATCCTCAGCGTATTCCTTGCAAAGCCTGCACTGGAGCCTTTTAAGGAGGGTCCAACACCTCAAGTGGCTTTATACTCATCTACCTCTTTGTCTCTGGCTAGAAACAAAAGGGCTGGTCTTCCTGCATTTCTCTTGCCCCAGGTGCCCATGACCTTAGTAGATCACCCCACCCCTACCCCCTTTCAATCTCTGGACAGAACACCTCTCCCGGCTCCATGGAGCAGGGCAAGAAACCTCTTGAGTAAGAGAGGGAGGGAGAGACAGAGGACTGGGGTGGGGCGGTGTTGTTCTCAAAGCTGACTGGTCACAAATAATTGATTAGTGATTGTTACTTTCCTGAAGAAAGCCAAAAGCTTAAAATGACAGCATCTGCAACCAGTGACCAGAAACCGCTAGCCCAAACCCCGAACTCGAGATAGGCATGGCAAATTCAGTTGTCTTCCTGGGTTTCTTTGGTAAAGACCAAAGTGAAACTTTAAAATGCCACAGAAGCTTTATGGCAACGATACTGAAAGTTTGGGGAGGAAAATGCCACAGAAGCACGGAAGTTCTATTAGAAGATGCTTATTAGGACAATCGAAAACAAAAGATTTCGTGGCTTCATTATTAGTATCATTTTATTTTCTTCCTGAAAATGTGCAAGAAGAACTCATCTGGGTGGCCTGTGGTTTGTTTGGGAGAGGGGTGGGGAAATCCATTCTGACTCTAATTTAAAAGAGAACGAATTCTTAAAATAGAGACGTTGATGTTGCAGAAAACCCCCACTACACCGACTCCGTGCTGCAAAGACCCCAAGTGCGAATAGTCCGCCCACTGCAGCTTTTCCTGCGACCAGGCCTAAGGGGTTCCCTGGGGAAACAGTCGCAGCAAATGAAAGCAGCATTTAACCCCAAGGAAATCGACTCTTGTGGGCACTTGCAAAACAACGGACGCCACGTGATCGGGGATGTGGCGGAGGAGGGAGGGTGACAGTTCCTACAAGGTGCAGCAGAGGAGGGGACGCGCGTGCCGCGCTCCCGGGTTTCGGACGGCGGCCTGTTTTGCTGTCCCTGAGGCTCGGGGAGTGGAGTGGGGAGAAGGTTTGGCTGCGTCCAAGAGAGGCGTTCGGAGACATCGTCTTATTTTGTTTGAAAAGTTACTCGTTCAAGTTGTCAGTGTGTGACAGCTCAGAATAAAGCTCATTTGCGACCGCCCCTCCTCTCTTCCCTGAGGATCTCCGCGGCCGGGAAGCAGAAGAGGTGCTCAGTTGCGGGGGGCGTGGTGGTGGTGGGGGGGCTTAATGTCGCTGCACTGGCGCGCGATAGCCCAGGGCAGGGCCGCGCGGGGGCCGGGACCCACGAAAGACTGAGCTTGGTAGAGGACACCTACTCTCGGGGATAGAGGCCGACTGGAGAAAAATCGGGCCCGAGAGAAGTAAAGAGAGGAGGGAAACCTTGGGCGCCGTCAGCGTTCTAGGAGGCCGGTTTTGTACCCTCGAAAATAGGCAGGAGCACCAGTTTCCTTGAAAGAGCGCTCCAGGAGCGCTGTGGCCAACTCTCCGCGCCTGGTGCCGATTCGGAGCCGTAGAAGTTAGTGGGAGGTTAGGACTCCCTGGAACAGCGGTTCGGGCCCCTGCTCTTTGCAGAGTGCGCGCCTAACGCAGCTCAGCCCACGCGGCAGCAGCAAACAGTTTGGCGTGGCCGGGGCGTGGCCGAGGGGGCGGGCCACGCCCCCTTCCCCAGTTCCCCTCCGTTTCCCACTCCCCATTGGTCGCCAGCGTGGCCAATGAGCGCTCGGATCGAGGTCCTACCCTGGGTCTGACTCGAAAGCTCCTGCCAAAACTTTGGGAGTTTTTAGAGAGGAGTTTTTTTTTCCCCCCCCTCTCATATTTTTTTTTTTTTCCCAAACTAACGGATTATTATTGTTGTTGTTTTAAATTCAGCTCTTAAGGCTTAGCTGTTTGGGTGTTTCTTTCGGTGCCCGATTCCCGTCTCCCCGGCTTCCCTGGCGTTCGTGCAGCCGCGGCCCCCGCCCGCCTAGCCGCTCCAGCGCCCCTGGTTCGCCTTCCAGCCCGCGGGGAGCGCGGGCGCCGCGCCGCCTTTAAAGTGAGGCCAGGG
The DNA here is from genome assembly GCF_019320065.1 of Cervus canadensis. Lineage (NCBI taxonomy): Eukaryota > Metazoa > Chordata > Mammalia > Artiodactyla > Cervidae > Cervus > Cervus canadensis. The sequence continues at coordinate 54,517,544 of NC_057398.1, read as the reverse complement.
GCCGAGGCTGTGGCCGGCCGGCCGGGATCCGGCCCTCGCCTCCGCCCTCAGTGGCGCTAGGGCTCCCTGGCCTGTCTGCAGTTCGGACGGAGACGAATAAGCGGAGCGTCCCCGGCGGGGCTGCCGCCTCCTCCTGGACTTAGCTCCTCTCCCCGCGCACCCACCCATCCACCCGGCCGAGCCAGGCCGCGGCGGCCTCTCGGCGCACCCCGCCAGGATGTTCGCCGCCGGGCTGGCTCCCTTCTACGCGTCCAACTTCAGCCTCTGGTCGGCCGCCTACTGCTCCTCTGCCGGCCCCGGCGGCTGCTCCTTCCCTCTGGACCCCGCCGCCGTCAAGAAACCCTCCTTCTGCATCGCGGACATCCTGCACGCGGGTGTTGGGGAGCCCGGGGCGACCCCGGAGGGTCTGGCGGGGGCCTCGGCCGCTGCCCTCACCGCGCACTTGGGATCGGCTCACCCGCACGCCTCTTTCCAAGCTGCCGCCAGATCCCCGCTTCGACCCACGCCGGTGGTGGCGCCCTCCGAAGTCCCTGCTGGCTTCCCTCAGCGACTGTCCCCGCTCTCAGCCGCCTACCACCACCATCACCCACAGCAACAACCGCAGCAGCAACAGCCGCAGCAGCAACAGCCTCCGCCTCCACCCCGGGCTGGCGCCTTGCAGCCCCCGGCCTCCGGGTCGCGGGTGGTCCCTAATCCCCACCAGAGCGGCTCCGCCCCGGCCCCCTCCAGCAAGGACCTCAAGTTTGGAATTGACCGCATTTTGTCTGCAGAATTTGACCCTAAAGTCAAGGAAGGCAACACACTAAGAGGTAGGTCTTGGGAGAGAGGCTGCAGGCCTCTGACGCACTCGCCGATCCCTGGGGCGGTTTGGGATGCCTTTGAGTGTTTTTAGGATTAAGAACAAGTTGGTAAAATGAGGGAAAAGGAAATGAATTGTAAGGAGACTGTGAAGCATTAGGTTTAGAACTCACTTGCTCTACATTAAAAAAAAAAATACCACGAAGAATCCAGGGATGCTTTAAAAACACACGGTCACAGAATCAATATTCATAAAAATGATCGGTGTAAATATTTGCTCAAAGGACTATCATCTGTGTGTCTCTTTAATCACATATCTGGAGAGAGAACTATATTATTGGACAGGAAAAGCCCTTTTGGGGAACATTTTCGCTTCCTTTGGTCTGATTTCTGGTGCGATTCCACCGAAGGACTATAGATGAACAATACTGACTGAACTCCCAAGAGGAGAGAGCAGAGTGAGGGCTTCTTTGGGGGAGACGGTTTAGTTCTTTGGAATTCTTGGAAAACACCTGAATGTGTCTTGTTTAGGCCTCTTTGCCAAAAGCCCTTCCTAGTTATACGCATGGATATGGACCTACAGGGCACACACAGGAACATTTCCTGCACTGCCCTTTGGCCAGTGTCCGGAGAGAGGCGTCTTGGGGGCTGGAGACAGAGATCTCTCACGACTTCGCTCCAGGAAAGCGGAATGGAGGAGGTGTTGGGCGGCAGAGAGAAACAAATCCCAGAGAGTGTGAGTGTGGGTCTGTGGAGGGATAACACCTCTTCTTTTCCCTTGTCCCCAGATCTCACGTCGCTGCTCACTGGAGGGCGGCCCGCGGGGGTGCATCTTCCCGGCCTGCAGCCCTCCGCCGGCCAGTTCTTCGCGTCTCTAGATCCCATTAATGAGGCCTCTGCCATCCTGAGTCCCTTAAGCTCGAACCCGAGAAATTCAGTTCAACATCAGTTTCAAGACACGTTTCCAGGTACGGAAACCCTCCCGAGCGCCCGCCTCACGCTTAGGTCGACCGCCCGCACATCTGTTGGAGTTTCACGTGCAAGCCGCGGTTTAGCAATCCTGGAGTTGATGCTGGACGCTGCCGCTTTCAGAGAGAAAGCGAAAGATTTCCCAGGAAGCTAGATCAGTCTTTTGTAGCCTGGGGGATGGGGGAGCTTGGGGAGTCAAGAAAGTGTGTGTGGGGCAGGTGGGGGTGATGGGGAGGGGCCTTTCCCTAGTCATTTCTCCCGAGAGGGTGGTTTGAAAATGCAGCAAGTGGTGTTGCTTGTTAACATACACACATTTTGGAGTGACCTCAAACACTTTTGTGCACCTGGGCACGGATGTGAGTGCACACACACACAGACACACACACACAGAGACACACACAAGTAGAGAATCGAGGCTGTCATCTTTGGATCCTTTAGGCCCGAGGGTTATTTTCGCCCACTCTGAGAATGACTGATGGCCACGCTTCGGTTTATGTCTTTCCTTTGGAATTAACCGACGAAATCCCGGGCTTGTCCACTCCACACTCCTGTTAGGCCTTCCGCCTATGGTCTTAAAAGCCCTAAGTTTCCTCTTTAGAGAGGCCATTCCGTGCCTGCGTGAAAGGGCTTTCAGAGTCGAGCCGATTGTTGAGGCAAAACAATTTTAAGCATCGTGTGAGCCCCAGGCGCGCAGGCCGAGGACGGAGCACTAACCGGGCCCTCCTGTCTCTCTCCTGTTGCGGCTCCCCCCTGCTGGCAGGTCCCTACGCCGTGCTCACGAAGGACACCATGCCTCAGACGTACAAGAGAAAGCGCTCGTGGTCTCGGGCAGTCTTCTCTAACCTGCAGAGAAAAGGTCTGGAGAAAAGGTTTGAGATTCAGAAGTACGTGACCAAGCCAGACCGAAAGCAGCTGGCCGCAATGCTGGGTCTCACGGATGCGCAGGTAAGCCCGCTCCGCTCCCGGACGCACAGCCCTTGGTGGGGCAGCAGCTCGCGGCCTAGTCCCAAGGCCCCTCCGCCTGGCCTGACTCTCCTTTTGCGGTGGAAACACTAGGTCTTGAATTTCACGAGACTTCGTGGACTTCTCAACTTGCGAGGGAGAGTGGAAGAGGGTGGGGGAGAAGAGCAGAAAGAATAGCCCACCCTAAAGATATATGTCACAAGCTGCCGCATGCTTATTTTGGCCAAGGAAAAGCCTGTTGCTGAGAAAGCAAATAGGCCGCAGGAGATAATAATTACCTACTCCAATGTAGCGCAGTTGGCCGTCTGGGCCAGTTTCAGAAGTGATGAAAATCCAGTCAAGAGGTTGTTGTTGTTGTTGTTTTTTCTCCCTCCTCTTGTTCTCCCTCCCTCCTCCTCCTGCTGCTGCTGCTGGATTGTGAAATCCCCAGTTGTGAGGAAGTGAAAACATCATTTCAAACGGAATTACTTAGCCCCAGTAGGGTGAGAAGTCCACTTGGAGCGGCCACAGTCAGTCCCATTTTCTAACGGCCTGATGGGAGGGGGGCAGTGAGGAAGAGAAAGAAAAAAAGATTTTCTTAGAGCACCTAAGAGCATTACACCAGGTTCTGCCTACTTGAGTTGTTTGTTTGTTTTTTTAAGGCAAACCTTCAAATAGCAAATCTGTTGTGCCTGAATTCAATTTTATTTTTTCCTTTTCTCAAGTTCCAAGACCTGGATTTTTATTTTTTTAAGTTTTGAAAATAAAGAGTCACAGTTCTTCCATACCTCACAGCAGTGGCCCTTGCTTCCTGGGTGCTGAATATTCTGAACAGGGCAGAAGCCAAAGGCATTTTTTCACAGCTCCCTTAGCCCACCCCCCTTCTGTCCTTCATTACACAACTCCCCTCCCCAGCACACACACTGGAAGAGCCCAGCCGTTTTCCACCAGCTGTGGATGTTATTTTTAAAAGGGAAGCTGGAACTTGTGTGAAAGCATTGGGTCCCCCAGGGGATTATATATTTATATAGATCCTCTGAACCATCCCTACCCCCTTCCTCCACTTTGCACAGGTTTAATGCCAGCCTTTTCTGAGCCCTCAGAAGGATTAGTTTATCTCAGGCAGGGGCAGGGTCCTTACCAGTTTCTAAATACACACACACACACACACACACACACACACACACCAAGAAAATGCTCTTTTACTGAAGGTCCATTGGTGCCCCCATGCCACTGGGGTTAACTCTTTGAATCCCGTTCCCCTTTCTTTCTCAGGGTTCCTCCTTAAAAAGAAATATTCTGTACTGACTTGCCTTCAGTAAAGGCCGTAGAGGAGCAGTGGGCTTAGCAAGGATTCTTAACAGTGGGCCACCAAACCCTTGAAATTGTGTGAAAAATCTTGGGTATATGTGCATTTTTCTGGGCCAGGGGTCCATAGTTTAACCAGATTCGTGGGAGGGGGTGGTCCCGGCTCAGATGGGGTTAGGAAGCATCGATTTAGAGTATTGATGCCCCTAATTTGAGGATAAGGTGCAAGGACCTGCCTTTCCAACAAGCATCCAGGTGACTTCAGGCTACAGGTCGGAGGGCCACATTTTGAGAAATGGTCCTAGCGGCTTCCCTGAGCCAGGATCCCTGGTGGTCCTCGTGGTTTCCCTGGGCTGTCTCTGGGTCCCTGCTCCTAGCCCAGTACCTGGCCTGTGGTAGAGGTGCTGGGGACGATCAGTGATGCTTTTCTGCCTTGGGGAGACGGTCTGGGATGCGCGAGAGTCGGATTGGAGCGAGCCTGCCTCTCATCTCCACGTCCCTTTTTGTCTCCCGGTGCGGCGCGGCGCGGCGCAGGTGAAAGTGTGGTTCCAGAACCGGCGGATGAAGTGGCGGCATTCCAAGGAGGCTCAGGCCCAGAAGGACAAAGACAAGGAGGCGGGCGAGAAGCCGTCGGGCGGAGCCCCGGCTGCTGACGGCGAGCCGGAGGAGCGGAGCCCCAGCCGCTCGGAGGGCGAGGCGGAGAGCGAAAGCAGCGACCCCGAGTCTCTGGATATGGCCCCCAGCGACACGGAGCGGACTGAAGGGGCCGAGCGGTCTCTGCACCAAACGACGGTCATCAAGGCCTCAGCGGCCGGCGCCCTCCTGGCCGCCAGCAGCGGAGGCCCTGGAGGCAGCGGCGGCGGCGGCGGCTTCAACTTCGGCAGCCTGAGTAGCGGCAGCACCACCAGCGCCGGGAGCTCCGGCAGTCACAGCAGCGGCGGTGCCTCAGAGCTGCTCCCCGCACCCCAGCCCGCCCTCAGCAGCGCCCCCAAAAGCCCCGAGCCCGTCCCGGCGCCCCTCGGCGGCCTCTAGACTGGACGAGATTGGAGGAGCCCTGCGTGCAGACCCCCAGCCTTCCAGTGTGGGCTGGATTCTGTGCCTACTCTCCAGTGGTGGCGGGGCCCCGGGGTTCGAGACGCAGCGGCGGCCTCTCGCGCATCGCCGCGCGCCGGGTGGGTGCGGCCCACCCGGCACAGAGCCGAGGGGAGTCAGAGTGACCCCCACCCTCACCCCAACCGCCACCGCCAGGCTCCCAGCGCCAGACGAACTACTCCTGCTCGGATACAAGCAGACCACACTGTGAAGCGTTGGACTAAACAGTTCTCCCCTCACTAGGGGTCACGGTGCAAAGACGCGATGCACTTAGGATGCCACAAACTTGTAAATAAAATGTTTACCCTGGTTTGTAAAGGCCACTTGGCTTGCTGGGGCGAGACGATCCTTAGCGTTTTGGGCTCTCCGACCTGGACTTTAGCCCCGGGCACTGCTGGTCGCAGCCGCTGGAGGTGGGGGACTAGAGCTTGCGGGGAGCATACTACAACCCCGGAGCCACCTCTCTGCAGACTTGGGCAAAGGCTTAGAGGTTCCATCAGTCCGTAGCCCACGCCAGCTGCCATGATCTAGCGATCCATGCACCAGAGTATGGCCTGGGAGCCCAGTCTGCCATAGAATCTGATAGGCCAGTCCCACAGATGGTTTACCAGGAGTGTGTGCACCAGCTTTCCACAGCAGCTGTAAGCAGAGTGTAAGCAGGGTTGGTGGAGAAGAGGGTAGTGGGGGACAAGGTCAACCTCTCCAGCGCTGGTACTGGAGTCTAGAGAGGCAATTCCACCCCTTGCTTGTGCATGGAGTAGGGGGACTGGGCAGGTTCGCAGTGTCCAGAGAAAAGGACCACACACTGTCCGCCAGTGGCTAGGGCTGGAAGACTGAGCCTGTGATGATTTTAAAGCTGCCAAAGTATTGCACGGCAGAATGGTGATTGTTCAAGGTCACTTCCCTTGTCCCAGATTGAGGAGGAACCCAAACCAGAACTTGGACCTTCTGGCTCACATTTGGTCAGTGAAGGGCCTGAAACACTGCACATCATCTGTACCTCCCCCATCAGCATGTATACACACACACGCACACACACACACACACACACACACACACGATCTTCCAATAGATGGGTCCCTACAGTTGACCATCCCCAAGCTGTGAGATGAAAGGCAGTTTTCCCTTCATACTGCAAATGGAATATAGCAAATCTATTTTTGCCTCCATGTTGCTTCTGGGATGGGCCATTCAGTTTTTTCCTCTTTTTTTTGTTTTTTTCTGAAACCTTGAAGAGTCAAATCTCTCTCCAAGACAGCCACACCCCTTTCCCTTGAAACTAAGAAATGTCTGGAGTTGGTAAAATGTTATTTCAGGAGATTTTAGAACAAATAGGCCTTGTGGACAAAACCTGATCACCCTGGTCTGTTTGACACTGAGCTGGGGTGAGGGCATAGCCCTCTTACAGACCCACCATCCGTCACAGGAAGCCAGTTGTCCCATGGGGCCCATTGGGGGGAGAATGTTGCGCCTGAAGAGATGCTGAGGATAGTGAACCTAGGATGCTCCTAGACCCAGCCCTGGTTGGAGCTCCAAGAGTCTCCCTGGTCTGGCTTAGCTGCCTCCCCATTTTGACCCATTTGCTTGAGCACAAAGACTTCTGTTCTAGACTTCTGGGCCCAAGGACAGAGTGGAGCCCCCAAATTTAGTTCTCTTTGGCCTGGCTCGGCTGGTTACCTGGACAAGTCCCAGAGTGCAGCCCAGGGATGCAAGGCTGACCATTCCTTGCCTCAGTCAGCCAGTCAGTACCCCCAGTGGAGCTGAGCTCCTGGAGGAATGTTCACAGTGGGGAGAAGGAACTGCTGGGGTGGTCTGGCCTAGGAAAGATAAGAGAAAGGTAGAGTGCCCTGGAAGGGACCTCAAGGTAAACGGGGACATCATCCAGCTGTTATCCCTAAATGGGCCACTTGTTTTGGGGGGTGATGGCAGTCTCACCCTAAGTTAGGTTGATCCCTTCACGCCTTCAGGCACAGGCTCTGCTGCCTGAACTGTAGGATTGTCTCTGTACCTCTATTTTGCCTTCAGTAGCCAGATTCATTTCCTCCCATTCCCCAAATACTGAAACCGGGACATCCCAGGAACACTGAATTTTGAGGCACTTAAATTCAGTTCTGGCTGGGAAGGCGAGCTGAGGCGGGGGTGGTGCTTTCTGCTCGCAGCAGCCACCCCGCCCCTCCCGAGGCCGGCGGGATGCTGCAGGCTCCCAAACCCGCGCAGCGTTTCTCAGCCTGCCTCCCCAGCTTTTGAAACGGAAGGAAAACGTCTCCCAGGGACTGCAGTGGTGTGATTTCAGGTAGAACTCGTCCTCATCCCGGCCAGGTCCCCGCCAGACTAGAGGGCAAGATGGAGCCGGGGGGGCTGGGAAGAAACTGAGCCGGCAGCGGGAGTCGGGATGCTCGCGGGGCGGGGCGGGGGTGGGGGAGAGTGTCGCAGGAGGCGCCCCCTCCCCAACCACACCCACCTCTCATTCCTGAGTATTTTGCACATGAAAATCTGGCGGATCTGTACTCTGGGCTGCGGAGTTCTTCCACATTTTCATCAAGAAGGGAGTATCATAAGCCCGGGAGAAGAAGTCTGAAGTTCGTTTTAAAGAAAAGCTGCCCTTTCGGAGGGTCTCTCTAGGTGGGCAGAGTGGCTGGATGGAAAACCGCATTTCGGGCCAGGCCGCCTCATCCCGGGACTACTCGCTCGGCCCGGGATACGGGGATTTTCCCGGTGGCGCTTGATGCTAAAAAGAGTGGCCAGGGAGGCTAGAAATTGTTGAACTAAGACCGATATTTCGCATGCATGGAAGAGAAGGCTGAGCGGGCAAGGTCCGCGGACCCCAGGCTCGCCAGGCTGGGGCGTGGCGTGAGCTGGTGCGCGCGGGCCCTAGAGCTGAGCACAGCCGCGACCCCTGCCCCTACCCGCGCGCCCCCCAGGCCTCGCCCTTTGCTCAAAGCAGTAATAACTCTGCCCAGAGCAGGGCCCCGCGTCGCCAGCTCCGGAGTCCTGGCGGCCCCAAGCCCTCGGAGCAAGGTTACCAAGGCGCGGCTCAGGGCGCGCAGAGAGCTGGCGACCTGCGCGCGCCTCCCTGGGACGCGAGGGGGATCTGCTACGCCCTTCGGCTGCACGCACGCGCGCGCACACACCCAGTTTTACACACGTAGGTCAAACACAAATACAAAGGCCCTCCTAGGCACACAGAAACGTAGACGCAGACGAGCACAAGGGACCGTCTACTGGCTAGTTCAGGGCTTCGCGGGTAAAACAGGCAAATCAAGTTCCGCGTTTTCCTCCAAATGGCCAAGCCAAGTCAGGAGCCTCACACCGCCTTTCTCTGCCAGTGTGGGTGGGTGGAGCGCTTGTCTCTAGAAAGGTTTTCTTGCGCCAAGATTCGCCGACTAAGCCCCTGAAAGCAGGCGCCGCGTTCCGCTGCGTTTGTCAACCTCAGCCGAGGGTGGGCAGGACCACGACGCCGGGAGGTGTTGGGAGCGTGTAGCCATCGCGTGCTTTTCCCACCGAGGTTAACACTGTCTGACCCTGCGGCACTTCAAGGGGGGTCTTGAAGCTGTGGCCAGCATACCCGACAAGGAGATCCCCCTGATCTCCCCTTCTCCCCCTCCTCCAGCTAGAATTTGCGCGTATGATGGGTGTGTGTGTGGGGGGGGGGGCAGTAGCTCAGGCTCCCGATGTCACAAATCCTTGCGCACCTCAGAAGGTCCCAGTGGCTCTTTGATCTACCCTGCTCCCTTTAACTAGGGTCTACATTGGGGTTTGGCAAGGGTTCCAGTGCGCGGCCAGCTTGGCGCAGGTGAGCGCTGAGTTCTCGGCCTGCTGGTAGCTCCTGCTCTAGGTACCGGAAGCCGACGTTAGCTAACGGGAAGCTGACCCCCGGGTACTCCTGTAACCACAGTCTCCGGGAACTTTGGGGTCCCCTGCAGCAGGGGATTTTCTGCGGGCGTTTGAGTTTTGAGCTCTAGCTTGTTGAGCTTTAACCTGTTCCAGGATCTGACCCCACCGAAGACCTCAAACAGACTCTCAGAGTGCAGGATGCGCCTTGCGCGACTCTGAAGCAAGCAGTGGGGAGAAGTCAGAGGCTGAGGTCCTCGCAACCTCCTCCGGTTTGAGCGCGCCCTAGATTCCCTCCACCTTCGTCCTTTCTTAAGAAGGAAGAGCGGATAGAGGGGCTAAGAGCTCAGACCTTCCTTCCCTTACGACGCAGTGATGTTACTTCAAGATGCCCGAGAGGACCCTAAATGCTCAGGGCTCTCGGATCTTCTCCAGTTTAGCCTGGGGGTGGAGTGGGGGTAAGGGGGTTGCACACTCCGTGGTCTTTGTGAAGATGTAAATACTGGGTTTTAAGCAGGACTTTAACTGCAGATGGTCGCGGTTGGGGTGGTGGGGGGAGATACACCCCGGTTTAGCTTGCTCACATCTGGCCCACAGCCTCACCTTCGAGGTTGCGGTGGGATTGGCCAGCGTCCCAAAGACCCGCCTTCTCCGCGGCGGCTTCTCACACTCGGGAATATCAAAACCTGCAGCGCCCCCTGGGAATCCCAACTACTCACACCGGGTGCACTTTCTAAGATAACAGTCCCCCACCCCACCCGGTTCTAACGGAGAACGTATTCTGCGAGGCCAGCTGGGGGCCTCCGAGTTTGGAGAAGCCCTAGGCCCCTGGGTTCCTTAGCTGCCTTGCCCTCATTCACTTTGGGAACGAAGATAAAAGTCCCCGCTAGGTGCGATTACTTCATTTTGAAGGATGAGGCCACGAAGGCCAGAAGTCTTGACGTTTGCCCATTTCCTCTAGAGAGTGAGTGCCAGCCCTCGGTCTGGCCGTGGGTTAGTGCCTCTTAAGGTGCCAAAGGAGAGGGGTCTTTCAAGAGCCGCAGGTCTGGGCTTCCCCGGGGATTGACACCCCTGCCCTTCAGCCTGCGCCCACTAGGTACAGGCTTAGCTTTGCTAATAGTGTCTAAGACCCCCGGCCGCGCCCTGTTCACAGAATACCTCCTCATCCTTGGTGCTTTTCCGCTCCCGTCGATTGTTGCTGATGGTTGGGATTCTGGGCAGCGCAGGGTTCGAAGTCTGATGGTGACTGCCCAGCCACATGGACTCCTTCTCTCTTCCCTGCTCTTGGACCTGGTCCCAGCCGGGGCAGATATTGATCATCCCTCTTTTGAGCACCACCTGATGTGCACTCAGAGCTGGCAGCTTGGGTGACCCCAACAAACACTTTCTGGGGATCTGGTATGGGAAGAGGCTGGTGGGTGGGGCACCAAGTCACGCGTGTCAAGAAGAGCACACACACTTGATCCCAAGCCCGAATAGGGGAAACCAAACTAGCCCAAGAAACATTGATTCATTCACCAATAACTAACTGTGAGACTTTGGGAAATTAATCATTTGACTTTCAGTGTCCTCATCTGTATAGCAGGAAATGAAATTACCTGAGGAGATAATCAAAGTTATCTAACTTGTAAGTCACTGACAATTAATTGCATTATCAAATGTGAAATGAGAATAGTGAGCGGCATCAAATCGACACTCTATGCTTAGATGTTATTATATTCATTCATTCGTTTATCCATTGCAGTATTTGAGGTCCTTGGAGGTATTTGCACAGTTGGAAAAAAATGCATGACAATCCCTACTCTTCAGAAAATTACATGCATAGATGGATCTTTAATGTGGTGCAGACACAGTGTCCCTGGGGAAATCCTTTAAGGAGTAGCCCAGAGTGTTTGGACACACTGCTAGATGACAGCAGGGCTTGCCTTGCAAGATGCCCACTGACACTTCTTCCTCTTGGTACTCCTAGCACTGTGCTCTTTGCACTCAGTAGGACTCTTGTGGGTGTGGTTGGGACTTTCCTTTGGGAGTTGGAAGGGAAAGAAGCTAGAATTTTCTGACACTTTGGCTTTAAGGGAAGTGTCAGGGGCCCAAGGAGGGAAATATTTGTGCCCGCTGCTGAGATCATGTCAGGACACATGGCACTTCAGGAATTTTTTTACGTTCTTAACTAACTGCATAGAGGGAGGGTGTTCAAAACGGAAACCGGACATCAATTCTCCTTTTAAACAGGGAAATGCACTTGAGCACCTGGCTGGGCTCTGCTGCGCGGTTGAAGAAATTCTACAGCGATGGCAGAGCTTGGCACAGGGAAGACTTCTCAGAAAGTGTTTATTGAATAAACGAATAACACAATTACTGCCGCCCTTGTGATTATTTATAGACTCAGTAGATTCTATACAATGTGATCGCCTGGTTAGTACTGTAAACACAGGAGGAAGCTAAGAACAAAATACGGAATTACCCAGCGGTGACCCCGGGAGGAGTGGACTTGGAAGCCCCCAATCATCTGGCTGAGTATACACAAGGGTCCGCGATACGAAGCCCGTCACAGAGCAGCGAGAAAACGAATTCACTAGCAGCGCTCAACACAGCTGTTAGCTCCAGGTCATCCCGGCAGTTGCGTGTAGATGGACACCGTTGGTAGCATCTCGTAAGCTGAATGACTCGTCCACAGTCGTATTGCTAGCGGTCGGCAGATCAAAACTGAAGCCACTGAAGCTTTCTGTGATTCCTTCGGACCTCACTCGGGCCTCGCGACGCAGAGCGATGGGGCCACGGGAGCATCTCTGGGATCAAGGAAAGGTAGTGCAGAGTCAGAAAGACGGGGTGGGGGTGATGAGCTGACTTCAGTGAATCTGCACCTCTAGCTCTGCCGGGAAGCAGCGCCTGGCTATTCCGCGGGATTCCCTCACCACCCCCTTACTCGCCTGGGACGATTTTCGGGTCAGTGAATTTCAGCCTCACTTTGATTAGTCAGGGCTGTTTATTTGCATTTGTCAGAATCGGGGTGAAGAGTGCACACCGCATAGTTCGCAACACGTGATGGGAGCTCAAGAAGTGAGCAGAAGAAGAAATGAACGAACAAATAAACTAATGCGTGAATAAGACTGCGCCTCTAGCGATCCCCACAGGCTAGGGTCGCTGCATCCAGCTATTTTCTGGATCCCTCCAAGGAGAGAATCACAGGCCTTGCACGCCTTCCAAGGGAGTGTCCACGAGGCGCCCCGCGGGCCAGTCTCCCCTGACACCTCCCCCCCGCAAGCAGATCCCGCTCAAAGCCTCAGGCTTCGGGGAGTCGCCTGACTCCGCCCCGTTCACCACTCTTCTGGGTCGAGTGGGGGGTCCCGAGTCCTCTATCTTCTTGGATACTCAACCCGCCGGCCAAGCCCCGAGGCCAAGGTCAGTGCGGGCCCTCAGGCCTCGACGTCGCCCAGGTTGGTCCAGATATCTGCCCCGCGCGGGTGGGCAGCGCCGGGGAGCTGGTCCCTCTAAGGCTGCCTCCGGGTTCTCCGCAGCGAAGTAAACCAGATCTCCTGGACGCTGCCTCCCGCAGAGTCCCCGCTGCCTGCGTTGGCTTCTGTCCCCAGCGCCAAGAGCTCAGTTTTGTGGCTGAACAAATGGGATGAAAAGCTGGGGGAGAAAAAGGAGTCATATACACAGTTTAAAAATTGAATGAAGAATGTGATTTAAGCTTTCCCATTTCCTTCGGATTCACTCTCCCTTATCCTCCTCTGCGCTTTGGGCATCCCCACCCCTTCCCATTTTTTTCCCTGTGTGCTCCGATCTTCCGTTGTTCCTGAGATGGTTCAAGGTTCCGCTCAGGACCTGAAGGGGAGCTGGGCCACGCTGGCTTGGTTCCGGGGCCATTATGGCGGACAAGGTGAGCGGCAGGGTATGTGACATTACAGGAGCGATCTGCCTGCATAGGTGGTGGGCTCCAGCCTCGTCTATGAACCAAAATGTAACGAAAGACAGTGATTTACTTTATGATTTTAAAAAAGGAATGGGCTCCTAAAAACAAAATAAAAGACCCTCAAGGGTGACTTCCTCCCCAGAGGCATTGTTTAGGAGCCGAGGACGATGTGCCTGCGACCTACGGGCCGTGAGTAGCCTCCCGGTCATCCATCAACATCCGCGCCTGCGATTTAAGCCCTGACTACGTGCTGGGCGGGTTCTGGTTTAGGGACTGGCGCCCGCGCAGGCTGCAGCGATCTGAAGGCTCCCGGAGGTGTGTCCTCCGAACCCAAAGTTTTAGAAGCCGGAACCTTCCTTTCTCACATCTTTTTCACCCTTTTCGGTTTTCCTATCACAGAAGAATGGTCTTGGGGAGACCAATCTCTACAAGTGAAGATTGTTAGTAAACGATCACCACTATACCATCATTACACCGCTCATCTCTTCTGGCTGGAGATGCCTCGTTATTCGCGACTTGCAATCATCCACAGTCTGGGCGTGCAAGTGAAAATGGAGGAAGCAGATAACGATCCTCGCCCACTCTTTAAGCAGGAATTGACAAGCTCGCATCTCATTTACCCTTCTCAGCAACACTGGGCGGGAAGACACTGTTCTTCCTTTTTTTAAAGGGTAAGATGTAGAGATGGGGTAATTTGATCCAGGTAGGTACTCGACTAGCAGGGGGCGTGGCCGAGCCTCTGACCCTGAAACTCACAAGTTTCTTGCTCCAATTCCTGAGCTGGTGGGCTTCTGGGAGTCTCTCTACAAAGCAAACGTTCAAAGAAAATCTTTGTTCTCTTTTATGATGAACTTTTGGGATCCTTCTATCCAATATCCACCTCAAATTGTGAATGTCGACGCAACCACGTAGAAATCTGTTAAGATTCCAGTCACTTCACCTCCTGGGAGAGCGCAAGCCAGGTGGGTAGCGGACGACCACCACAGGAGGTGAGGGCCTACCACAAAAACAACGCTAAGCGACTGATCCCCACGTGCGCGGTTCTCCTCCGCCTCCAGTGAGAGGTGGTCCTGAGGTCAAAGACGCTTTCCCCGCCGCGCTCCGAGTCACCTTTTCCTCGTTCCATCCTCTGCTGGCCTCCCCCAGGCCTCGTCCGTCTCCCGCTCCGCTTCATCTCTCCAACCCAACTTCCTCGGCTGCGTATAGGAGACTCCTGGAAGCTGTGGCCCGGCTCCTAGCGCTGCTCTGCAGCCCTAGCGGCCGCAGAGAGGCGAGGCGACCCCGGCAGGCGCCGCCGCGGCTCCCAGCAGAGCTCTGCCGCCCGCCGCAGTCACCCCGGCCCGAGTGAGGGGCCCGGCGCGGGGAGGCGGCGAGAGGCGGGCGGTCCCCGGCTTCCCAGAGCCGCGCCGGGCGGGGCGGGAAATTTATGGTCTGTGTACACTTTCTGGCTCCAGAGGCCAGCGCACCAGCAGGATGGGGCCCTATGAGCCGAGGCCGCGAACTGGGGCGGCAGGCGCCGGGCCATGTCTGGTACCCACGAGTCTCTCCTTCCCGTCTCACTCAGGCCATAAACCTCCCCCAAGGGCGCGGCTGAAAACGAAAGTCCGGCGGGAGGTGGGCTTGAACCTAGGACACCCGCACCCCGAGGCCTGCGCGAGGGGCGCGTCTATACTGGAGGTTTGGAATCGCGCCCTGGGTGCGGGTGGGACCGCAAGTCCAGCGTAAGGCTACGTGATGCGCTGAGCGAACTGCTCACGGGTCCCTGGGGTCGCTTCCCCCTGGCGTCACGTCGGGGCCTAGACTCAGCCTTCGAGTGGCAGGTTAAAGGGCCCATAAAAGAGCCAGACTGGGTGAGAATTGGGGCCTTGGGTACCAGCGGAGGTGCGAAGATGGTGCGGGCGACCAGTCGTGCGGGGAGACCCGGTAGAGGTCTGAGCGGTCACACTTCATTCTTACTGGGTTAGCTCCAAGAGTGTCTGGCCACAATGGCCCTCATGAAGAGTGAGCACGAAGCCAGAGCAAGACAGGTCCCTTTATTCACGTTGTCATCAGGGCTGGGGTCATGCAGTGTAACCGCATAACCAGTCACCTGTAGGGGCGGTTTAGCTTAACATAGTTTAACCAATAAAACTGGGAACGACTTTTCAATTAACACGTAGAAAATTGTGGCGCGCTTCCGTGTCAGGCGCTGTTCTAAAAACTTCCTATATATTAACTCGTTTGCTTTTTACCAAACTCCGGTTAGGTGATGTCTTATATTATCCCCATCGTACAGATGAGTAAAACTGTGGCAAAGAATATTTAATAGACTTTTCGAAGGACACCCGTTAGCAAGAGGAGTCGGGAGTAATTTACATCTCCCTTTCTAAATCATTATCTAAATACATTATCTAAATCAACTATAGTACTACTGAAACAAGAACTTATGTCGAGTAATGGGTCATGTAGGCGCCAGGGCCCTGAATTGCCACAGAAAGCCAGAGTTTCCCATTCCTAGTGTTTCTGCGAAGGGGTAGGACACTCACCCTGGCTCTCAGAGCTTGGGGCTTTCAAGGTCAGAGGAGCAGGGTGGCAGAGTGTGGTAAACACCAGCCATCTAGCAATTACCACCCCTACTCGCCCCTCATGGCCCCCCCTCCCCCACCCCTCGTGTTAATTGCAGTAATAATTGTACCTCTCTGGGGCCCGGTCTCTGTACCCTAAAACTCTCCTGGACCCCAGTTTTGGTTGCAACGCATGCTCCGGGATGCAGAAGGCCGTTTAGCTATGAGGCACCTTGAGGTCTCTGCAAGGGCATGTAATTATTCTTATCCCTGGTGTCTTTACTTTGCCTGGGGGAAGTGAAGGGTCATACCTCTGAAGCTTTAGCACCTCAGATTTAGTGCGTCCTGGGATGGGAACATGGCATTGACAAAGGTGGCAATTTATTGGAAAGTAGGTGAAGAGGAGTGAGAGGAGTGAGAGGAGCAGGGTGGGGTATGGAAGAACAGTGTGTGTGAAAAAAGAACAAGAAATAGGAGAAAGAAGATAGAAATCATGAAAATAAGTGAAAGTCTGAAGCATTTCTCACATTTTTTTTTTAAGGAGATGGGTGGGGTTGACACAACTGGTTTGGGGCTGGGCCATAAATTAATAGATTTATTCCTCAATCAGGAAAAAGCCATTAAGATTTTCTTGGCTTCGTCTGTGGGAAAATAATTTCTTTGATTGAGTTGCCCCAGAAGACCCTCTGAAGCCCTCTCCTCCCCGCCTGGAACAGCCTTCCCTTTCCTGCCTGCCGGAAGGAGGGGAGAAGGGGAGACTCCAGGGAGAAGAGGCCTTTCCATCTTTTCCAGCATCTTGAATTTCACTTTGCGCGTTTCTTTCTACTTCTTGATTTGATCCCCAGTGCTTTGGAGACTTGGAACCTCAGAGGAAAAATTCTCCTGCAGCAAACCCAACCACTGTCTCTGGTCTCCTTCCCTTATGTCCTCTGGGTTGATCCAGACTGGGCCCTTGGCCTCTCGCCCACCCCAGCATGCTGAGGACTCTGGGCCCATGAGCAAGAGAAACCAACTACAGAGGCTGGGGGGCAGGGGCAGGGGTGGTGGTGGGAGGGAGGTGGGAGGGAGGTGGGGTGGGGAGGGGGCGGGGATGAGGCAGAAGTCTCCCTCAAAAAGCAGAAGGAGCCCCACGGAAGGGTGGGTGGAGCGTTGTCCTGAGCCTGGAATTGCTGAGCTCTTTTTGTCAGTCCTTTAAGACTCCAAAGGTGGTCCCAGCACCGTTAAGGGTCTCTGAGACCTTTTCAGAGAATCCCGAGGGCAATACTATTTTCACAATAAAGGGTTATTGACATTTCTGCCAGTGTACAATGGAGTTTCCTCAAAGCCACAGTAGGCGTGGTGATGTCATGACTCTGATGGCTGGTGCGATGCTTTCATGTTCTAGTACATTTCAAGATGTACTTCTAGCACACTTGGGTTAGTATCTATACCTGTGTTGGGTGGTTGTTTATATCTAAATTAGTTTAAATGAAATGAAATATTCATGTCCTCAGCCACATTTCTACTGGTCAATAGCCACATGTGACCAGGGGCTGTCACGTTGGACTATGCAGATAAAGAATATTTTCATGATCATAGGAAGTTCTATGGGACAGCACTAATCTATAAGGTAAATGTAAATACACACACTCACACAAACAAATGCACAGATGGCCTTTAGAATCCTCAGTTTTTAAGATGGTTAAGAAGTTCTGAGGCCAATAATGTTTGAGATCCATCCCTTAGAGCATCTTCAAGGTCACATGTTTGACATAGGCATTGTAACTAGAGAGGCGAAATTTGTGCCTGGATTCTGCACTTACTATCCTCGTGATCTTGGTCCATTTTCTTAACTCTGAGTTCTGTAAAATGGGAGAACAATTCTCTATAATTAACTGTGGAGAGGCAGTTTGTATAGCTGGTCATGAAGAGCATAAAGTGAATGGACTCATATCTTAACTCAGCCCAGATGACTCTGAGTTTGAAAACTTCTCCATGGCTCACTTCCCTTTTGAGAAAATTGGGTAATAATAACAGTAATAATAATAATACTACCTTCCCTATAGTATTGTTGTGAGAATTACATTAGATAAGTGAAAAACACTCAAGAATCAGTAAATGTCACATTGAAATTAATACATATATGATGATATTATTATTAATATGATTACATATACAAGTCCAAACCTTACTTGGTGACAATAAAAGTTAATTCTCCTCCCCTTTCAGTTATAGACACACACACACACACACACACACACACGCAAACACAGTTGTGGTAAAATACACATATAATATTTACCAGATTAACCATTTTGAAGTGTACAGTTCAATAGTGTTAAGATATCCAATTTCTATAATTTTTTCATCTTGCAAAACTGAAATTCTATATCCACTGAAAAGAACCTCATATCAGTAGTATTTTTATGTTGATGTGAATTAGACTTCAAGTTTTGGATAAAATTAGTTGATGCTTTTGACTAAGTACTAACCATTCCAATTAAGAAATCAATTAGTTGTTCAGAATAGCTGAACTGGTTGGGAAAGGATAACCAGAGTCCCCCAGATGTAATCAAGTTCCACTGAATATTCTATTTCCATTGATTCCTCTGTCTTTAACATCCTGGATCCCAACAGCCCCCTCCTGTCTGAGCTCTGAATACAGCCTGGGAGTGCCCCCCAAAGACTGCTTATCTTGGTTCTTGGGACTTAAGGATGGCTGGTGGGTTAAGTCACTGAATCTTTGAAATACTTTCCAGGAAGTATCTGAAAGATATTGCAATAGCAGATTAAAAAAATAAGCTAAAGATTAATCTATGGTTGCATCTCTAGGGCCTGGTGAAGGTTAATGATCATTAGGAGGACAAAAATCAGAATATTTAGTGATTCTTTTGATACAGTGGGCAGGAGGAGAGAAAAAATTATTCCCTAAAATCTCAGTAGTCAGTAAAAAGAATTCAGTACTTCCTTTGGGTAGCATTTATCTCTCTCCAAGGATTTAGTTTTTTGAAGTTTTTTATTAAAAAAAAATAAATGTTTCGGTGTGAATTTCCAGTTGAAAATGTTGGATAAATACAATAGGTATACTGAGTAAGATGCTTTCAGATGCAAGTAAGAGAGAATTCAACTTAAGATAGCATAACCAATAAAAGAAATCTATTGCTTCCCGTGACTGAAAAAAGTATAATGGCAGAGTCAGTTTCATGCATGGTTTGATGAGGGCTCTGGTTCTGTTTTCTGTGGGTTTCTCACCTTCTTGCTGTATTTACTGCATGCTCAACCTGGCTTCCCTCCTGGTATCAAGGCCTCCCTCACAGCTATAGAAACTAAACCATGTTGAATAAGAAACTGTCTGTAACACAGAATTCCCAGAAAAAGGCCTGGTGGGACTGGCTTAGTTCACACACTCCTTTCTCCAGTCATTATGGTCAGAGGAAGGGAACATCTGCTTGCATTTGCCTAGGTGGCCTCTTTAGTCCTGACCACAGGGATCCCTGAAAGCACATTGGGAGGGGTGTATTTGGAAAGGCTGAGAGAGAATCAAAATTGAAGTGGCAATACAGGAATTCACTACTGTGTGCATTTTCATTTAGGGCACAGTTAAAGTTGCCATCTTATTATCCATGATTAAGTTCACTTCTTTTGTCATAGCTGTGTGCTTTATGGGCGTAGAAGGAGTGGTTGACCCACCTGGAGGGGTATTCAATAGCAGACATCTTTCCAACCTTCAGATAATGGCTCTTTTTTTTTCCTCCCACATCTTTAACATTGTTTCCACTGTCAACAATGCCCATGTTGTGCTCATATAGATGCGGTGACTTATCTTCACCTTGAAGATCTGTTAAAAATCCAAATTTCTACTGCTTTTCTACCAGATTCTGCCTTACTAGGTGTTGGATAAGATGATGACTGGATACTTACCAGGGTATCTAGGTGATTCCTCTTATCAGGCTAGTTTCAGTTCAGTTCAGTTCAGTCGCTCAGTCGTGTCTGACTCTTTGTGACCCCATGGACCGCAGCATGCCAGGCCCCCCTGTCCATCACCAAGTCCCGGAGTTCACCCCAACCCATGTCCATTGAGTTGGTGATGCCATCCAACCATCTCATCCTCTGTCATCCCCTTCTCCTCCTGCCCTCAATCTTTCCCAGCATCAGGGTCTTCTCAAATGAGTCAGCTCTTCGCATCAGGTGGCTAAAGTATTGGAGTTTCAGCTTCAACATCAGTCCTTCCAATGAACACCCAGGACTGATCTCCTTTAGGATGGACTGGTTGGATCTCCTTGCAGTCCAAGGGACTCTCAAGAGTCTTCTCCAACACCACGGTTCAAAAGCATCAATTCTTCAGCGCTCAGCTTTCTTTATAGTCTAACTCTCACATCCATACATGACCACTGGAGGCTAGTTTAAGAAGTAGTAAACTAAAATTGGTTTTTCTCTTTGCACTGGCTGCTGGGGAGCTTAGCAGGCTAATTCCTGAAAAGTGTTCAGGGCTGTACACTTTTGGATCCTAATATTGATCTTGGCATCAATTTTCTTTTATCCACGTTTGCTTTGTCTCCTGATTTTTCTTGGTGAACAAAATCTTGTTGTACCCTATATTTTTTTGATATTCTATCTTAAATTCATTTTGAGTAAAGTGGAATATATCAGATAGGATTCTGGCAAGAAACAGAAGACACACTCAGCAGATTTTTGGAGACTTTTTCAACAGGGACTATGTACTATGGTGTGGGCAGGGTTCAGAGAACCCACAAGAGATGCGGAGGATCTAGTAACAGCTGGGAAACCATTCCAATCTCAGGTCTAAGGACTGAGCAGTGCTTAGTCGCTCAGTCGTGTTCAACTCTTTGTGACTCCATGGACTGTAGCCCACCAGGCTCCTCTGTCCATGGGATTCGCCAAGCAAGAATACTGGAGTGGGTTGAGATTTCCTTCTCCAGCGGTTCTTTCTGAGCCAGGAATCGAACTGGGGTCTCTTGCATTGCAGGTTGATTCTTTACCATCTGAGTAACCAGGGAAGCCTCCCTAAGGATTGGGGAGGTGTACTATTAATAGTTTCCTAGGCCTACTGTCACAAATGACTACAAACTTAGTGATTTAAACAACAGGAATTTACCCTGTTACACTGGTAGAAGCCAGAAGTCTGAAGTCAGTTTCCTGGGGCTAAAGACAAGGCGTTGGCAGGACACGTTCCTCCTGGAAGGTGCAGGAGGAAAACCCACCCTTTGCCTCTTGCATCTGCTGGTGGGTGCTGGGCTTCCTTGGCTTGTGTCTGTGTCACTCTAACTCTGCTTCTCTGGTCACACAGCCTCTTCTGTGTCAGCCTTCCCTCTGCCTTCCTCTTATGAGCACACTTGTTGCATTTGATGCCCACCCAGATAATCCAGGATAATCTCCCTTCAAGATCCTTAATCACATCCACCAAGTCCCCACCGCCACAGAAAGTAGCATTCAGAGTTCCAGGAATTAGGAACTAGCTATCTTTGGGGGCTTCCCAGGTGGCACTAGTGGTAAAGAACCTGCCTGCCAATGCAGGAGATGTGAGAAATGCAAGTTCGATCTCTGGGTCAGAAAGATCCCCTGGAAGAGGGCACAGCAACAACCCACTCCAGTATTCTTGCCAGGAGAATCCCATGGACAGAGGAGCCTGATGGGCTACAGTCCACGGGGTTGCAAAGAGTTGGACACAACTGAAGCGACTTAGCACGCATGTGCATATCTTTGGGGGCCATTGTTAAATCTCCCAAACAATGAATGGGGCTGCTGGAGCCTGGAGCTGGGGGAAGAGAGGACACCCAGCTGTGACGTGGGTAGATGGCATGGCCACCATCATAATGGTGTCCCTTGTCCCCAGAGGGAGGGAGCGGAAGGAAAAAATATTCTTTTTTGTAGGGTAGTTTTTTAAAAGAAATTGATTTGACTGTATTGGGTCTTAGTTGTGGCATGTGAACTCTTAGTTGCTGCATGTGGGATTTAGTTCTCCAACCAGGGTTTGAACCCCAGGGCCCCTGGATTGGGAGTGTGTATTCTCAGCCACTGGACCACCAGGGACGTCCTGGAAGAAATTCTCTTACCTCCATTTTCTCACCCCACATCCCTGCTGCATCCCATTAGCCAAAGAGAGAGAGATGAGATTCCTTGGAGTCAGCCTCTTGGGGACAGGGAAGGGAGGGCACAGAATGAGTCTGGAGGATAACCAGCCTACACAGCAACGCCAGCTGAGCTGCAGGCTTGGTTGCGATCGTGATCGAGCTGTGTTTCTAGGAGGAGGGTCTTGTGCTCGAGTTAGTTGCTCAGACACGTGCTCCAGTGTTTCCATGGAAATCTTGAGTCTGGGCCCTTCCAGTAAAGTGGAGTTGGTTTCAGATATTTGAGGCCAAGTCTCAGGCCAGGTTTTGGGTTTCCCTTTGCTATCCCCAGGGCCCTCGTCTAAGGTAGAGAAGGGCTGTTGGGTTGACATTAAAGGGACTGAGCAGTAAAAGGATTCCAGAGGTTCAGGAAACCACACTCTGAAGTCAGCACCAGTCCTCTTTCTTCATCAGGAGGTTTCAGTCCCAGGAAATTATGCTGTCTATCTTGTCTTCAGTAACCCATGCTGTTCTGGCGACTGGCAGAGGATTCTGACAGCTTGCATACCGTAGCTGCCATTTCCACAGAGAAATTTAAAACCGAACTTGGATCAGCAAGAGAGTGGGGCCAGGCCTGTGTGATGCAGCATGAGCCCATGGGCTTCTGTAGAGCAGCCCCAGCCCACCCATTTCACAGCCTTTGCGTGCGTGCTTCTGTCATGTCCAACTCTTTGTGATCCCATGGACTGTAGCCCACCAGGCTCCTCTGTCCATGGAATTCTCCAGGCAAGAACCCTGGAGTGGGTTAGGGATCTTCTCCACTCAGGGTTCAAACTGGTGTCTGTTGCATATCCTGCATTGGCAGGCGGGTTCTTTACCACTAGCGCCACTGGGAAGCCCCCTCTCTCCCTTTACCATTCCTAACAGGCTCCCCCCTCCCTTCCTCTGCCAGGATCCACCCATCAGTCAGGCTCATGACAGCAATTCTGCCTTTTTCTCCTCCCCCACTGTTTCCTCAGCTGAGACCTGGGCAGTCCTTCCAGGCACAAGGGCTGAGATTGACATTAGGTGTTTTGGGAAGCTCCCATGTACAAATTCCTGCCTTCTAATGATCACCTTGATTTTTTTTTTTTTTTGGACATTTGAAACTAAAGACAAAACCAGCTGCTTCTTGAGGAGAAAAAAGCAAAACGTGAAAAGAATCTCCCGTATAACCCACTGCACCCCCCAAAGCCCAAGCCAATAAAATGAGTCTAACCAATAATTCAACTTCCCTGCCTCGTTCACTGGGACTGAAGTCGGCACAGTAGGGAACACTCATTGATGAGAAATTTATCATTAGTAATTTTATTAGGTTTAATGTAACCAACAGGGGCTCGATAGTTTCAGTATTCTTTTTCCTGAGGGATTTCTTTTTTCTCCCCAAAGGACAAATGTTCTATAGTACTGCCATTTAATTGTCTTTATATTTAGCATGGATTGTGTGAATGACCAACTTTTCAAAATGCCATCTCCTAGAAAGGATTCCACAGTCAGTAATCTATACAAATTTGCCACTTGTATCTTTCTTTTCAAAATTTCTCAGGGCTTAGAAGCGTGTCTACCATAATTATGGTAATAATCCTCTAAAGGAGACATTCATCCGTCATGGTTAAAAGCGATTTCTTTTCAGTAGGAATGTTTTAGAATGTCTTGTTTGGACAGAAAATGCCATCCGTTAGTTGGTAATTTAAGCTAGTTACTTAAAGTCGGGCAATTAGGTTAATGAGACAGTTGGTCTTTTGAAGTCGAATGGGAGCAAGGATGAGCTCATCACTCCTCGAGAAGACATTAAATCAATTTGGTGTAAAAGGTAGAGGGGCATCGTTCCCTCCAACAGATTCAAGGAAAGATCATGCACACACAGATTTAGTTCCAAGCATGGCAATCAGGTGGCGGGCCCCTGAGGCTCTGTGGCATCCACCGCAGGATGGAGGAAGAAACAACAGCTGCTCCAGCTATCACTGGGCAAGATGACAGGCCTGGATTCGGCCTTTCGTGGAGGCCAGCCACTCTTGAGGGAGCAGCCCCTGGCCCCACATTGACAGAACCATGGACACATGGAATGCCCCCAAATGCAGCAGATGGAATTGCTGATAAATGAGTTGAAATGGTAGAGGTCCCTTTCGGGAGAGTCAGCTGGATTTAAGGAGAGCCCCCTTCATGGAGAGGCAATTTCAGGGCGGCCAGGCTGCCTTTAGATGTTAATCAGAGGCATTCATATGTTCTGTCGTTCACCCTTCAAAGGGAGGTGTCAGATGTCTTGATGAAATACCTCTCCCGCTAACTCAGACATGGGGAATCAGCCACCCTGTTGATAAATGACTCAGGGCGAATCGATAGAGTGAGGGTCAGGCTTGGCTAGACCCATGGTCACAGGGCGGGGGTAATTATGTCATAATCAGTCTGTGAGGCAGAGCTCCGCCAAGGTCACGGTCCATGTTTGAAGGCAACATCTGGAGTTGAGGGGTTGGGGATTATAAAGGATGAGAGTATGGGGGGGTGAGGAATTCAAGAGGATTGAACTCTGATAGCAGCCAGCCCTCGCCGAATCCTCATACTGCAGTAGTCAGCAGCCACCACATACGGCTGTTCGGATGGAAGAGGCATCGGAATTGCATAATATTGTTGGTGCCTGCAAAGGATGAGTGGTTTA
The DNA here is from genome assembly GCF_019320065.1 of Cervus canadensis. Taxonomy (NCBI): domain Eukaryota; kingdom Metazoa; phylum Chordata; class Mammalia; order Artiodactyla; family Cervidae; genus Cervus; species Cervus canadensis. The sequence goes on along the minus strand of NC_057398.1, from coordinate 54,493,403 downwards.
ATTGTTTGGGAGGTCTCCTGGCAGAAATGGTCACATTTGGCTGAAGGGAAGGATGTGCTCTTTGGAGAGAAAAATATTGGTGTCTTCATGCAGAATCAAGGTTGACTTTGAAGTCTACCATTGGGAGGGGCCACTGCTCTGAAACTGACTTTGTATTCCAGCCCTCCTGTCTCTGCCCTTGCCCGTGACCTTTCATGCTCTGCAGAAGAGTAGAGTAGAGACACTGTCATGCCCCTGTAGATTTGGGGAGGTAGGATTCTTTATTTGTGATGCTGGTAGCAGGGAGAAGTGGGTGAGGACATAAGAAAGTCCTTGTGTTCAGGATGTTTCTAGGGCACCTCCCCAGAGCATGCTGGGCTCTCTGCTCTGGGGGTACCCCTATGCTGCTTCCACTGGGCAGTGATCACGAAGGCAGCTGCTGTGAAGGAGGAGGAAGTTATTTGGGCAGCTGGTGCTAGAAATCCCTGGGGTTGCATACATATAGTTGGCCCACATTGCCTGCTTTCCACGACTGGGTACTCATCTCCTCTTGCTTTCAACCCTCCTTTCTTCCAAAGGTTGCCCACATGTGTCTTCTTTCCCATCCAGATATTTCTTTTAACCTGGTGTCACCTGGAGCATTGGGAAGGGTACTTTGTGATGGTCTAGGCTCTGAGTCCTCCTAAGGTTAGAGCTTGAGTCCTTTGTGGTTTGGCTTCTTTTTGTTGAAGTTAGAGAATCAGGGTGAGCTCTCCTCTCATTTCAGAAATCAAGTCTTCTGAGACAATTGTCTATGGCCTTGGTTTGTCTTGGCCAGCTATGTGATTGAAGCACCATATTCAGTTCAGTTGCAAGGCTGGTCAAACATGGCAGTATATTCTGGCTATTCACTGTAAAATGTGGGGCAGGTTAATTTGGATGCCTGAAGCCTGGGTATGAGGAGAGGAGATGGGTTTACACTGACCAAACTCAGCCTGCCAAGGTGGCACTAGCCAGGACCAAAGGAGTGTCAAGGGCAGGCTTCTGGGCAGCTGAGATGGGAAATTCAAGGGAAGTCTCTCTTGTCCTGAGTTTCTTCATTTCTAGGCAATTCAAAGCTATCTGGATGGTGGCTTCTGGATATTCTTTTAATTTCACCTTAAATATTTCTTGTGGACCTTAGAGGTGCCAGGCACTGTATTAGGCCCTGGGGAAATGGCGATGAACAAAAGAAACACTGTTTCTGCTTCCATGGAACTTAGAGTCAAAAGCAGATGCAGGTGTGAAGACAAGGAACTTTGATGTTGTGGCACTTGCTAGGATAGAGGATTTTGGGGTGCTTGAGTGGGGTCACAGAAGGCTTTTTGGGAGAAGTTTTGTCTCAAATGGGACCCTTGAGGTGCTTTTCAGGCAGAAGGAGAATTATCCTCAAAGATCTAGGAGAAAGAGGGTGTTGCCTGTCTTAGAACATGCGTGGATAAAGTGTAGAGAAAGCGGTGTGGAGTGGAGTGGAGAGTCGGGTAGGAACTTTGCTGCACAGTCCAGCCTCCAGTCCCTGCCAGGTGGGGAGGCCACCTGCACAGGATGTAGGGAGCTCCTTCCAGGACTGGCCGTGAGCTTGGAACTGTGGGGACACCAGATAGGCAAGGCACAACTGCTGTCTTCAAGGTATTTCCTCTGCCTGTGACCTCTGTGCCTAAGGAGGAACAGATTTCCACCCTTTGCTAAGGCTGTTTGTCACAATGGTCTTACATGGCTGCTTCCAGAGTATTCAGCCCATGAGAGCAAGTCCCACCTCAAAAGGAAGACATCCACGGGCTAGAGATACTCTGCTTGAGTCCTCATGGCTGGTTGTTCTGGGCTAGGTACCTGCAGTGTGATGACTTACACCCAGCCATCCACGTTCTCTTTTTTTCTTCTGTGATCAAAGGTCCTAAAGGCCTAAAGTTTCCCAGGTGGCTCAGTGGTAAAGAACCTGCCTGCCAATGCAGGAGAAGCAAGAGATGCAGTTTTGATCCCTGGGTCGGGAAGATCCCCTGGAGTAGGCAATGGCAACCTATTCCAGTATTCTTGCCTGGGAAATTCCATGGACAGAGGAGCCTGGAGAGCTACGGTCCATGGGGTTTCAAAGAGTTGGACACGACTGAGGGACTAAAAAGCTCAAAGGCTTAAAAGGGTGGACTGTGCCAAAGTCTCCACTTGACATCATTTGCCACCCTGAGGTCTCCAAGATCTTTCTCTTTTGCTTCAAAGATTTTGCCTGCCACTCGCTCAGGGAATTTTTTTCCTTCTTTTAAATCAGTCCACATCCTTTTTCCTTTTCCCCCTTACATTTCAAAATAAGATGTACCTTTTCCAGGAAGCTTGCCCTGATTAACTCTGTCCATCATCCTGGCATCTCCAATCACCTCTCTCCATATATAACTGATGTATTTTAAGTTTGGGGCTTTCCAACTATTCTGAATTTTAGCTTGCCCTTTCCTGGGCTGGGGTTGTATTTCCACCTTTGTTACTGCTTATGCAGTTTTGAGGCCCGTACACCAGGTGGTGGTAGTTTCCTCGTGCTCTGATTATACATTCTGAATAATTTGCAGGAGAGGAAGATTGAAGGGGAGACTTAGTTTTTAATCGAGTACCTACTATGTGCCAGGCCTTTGTACCGTAGCTAATTTGATCATAGGAAGTAATGTACAGGAGGTGTATGTTATTTTCATTCTTTCAGTTAAGGAAGCTGGATTCTGGGAGAAGTAAAGTAACTTCCCTAAACTCACACGATCTTTTGTGGTGAAGCTGGAACTGATATCTGGGCTTGATCTCTCCAGTTTGGTGGTTAAGATGAAACATGTAGATCTCTACTCAACTATGAAAATAATAATGACACCAACCACTTAAAAGCAACTGCTCTTAACAGCACCTCAGGGATAATTTGGTATCTTCCTCGGTAATTCTTGTTATTATTGCAATAATCCAGATGTGTAAAAAAACCAGCTTGGACAATACTTCTCAGCACTGACCACTTTTTCCCCTCTTGCCTATTATTTCCAATTTAGGTGTTTGGATGATATGCTGAGAGCTCTAGGAAGGCCTTTATGTGCTGTTGAGACTTGGAGAGGTTTGGGAAAGGGCCCAGTTAGGACTTTAGGTCTTGTGGTCCAACGGGTCAGAGATGGTAAAAGGTTTGGGGGCTAGGATGTGATGGGGGGTGGATTCCAAGGCTTAGGGGTAAGCCCAGGGTTTCAGGATTTCATTCAAGGCAGAGGAAAGAGATCACTTAGTCTCTAAAGTCAAAGTGGAGATTCTAGGAAGAAGGCAGAGGAAAGGGCAACACAGACACTCCTCTGCTCTCAGGGTTATAGGGAAGTGATTTCATTTTTTGCCCTGCAGTCTAGTGGTTGTGACAGGTGATCAGAGCTCAGACTCCCTGGGGCAGAGAGGCTGGGTGCAGGGCAGGGAGAGGGAGAGCAGGAGGGAGGCTGTGAGAGGCTACCTTCTTCTTTTTAAATTTGCCCCTCTTTTCCTTTACTGTACATGCCAGATAGAAAAGCTTCAGCAGCAACAAAGTAAGTGCTTCTGAAGTGTATTTGTGTGTGTGTATGCTAGGTCGCTTCAGTCATGTCCAACTCTTTGGACCCTATAGACTGTAGCCCACCAGGCTCCTCTGTCCATGGGATTCTCCAGGCAAGAATACTGCAATCGGTTGCCATTTCCTTCTCCAGGATTCATCTTCTTGACCCAGATTGAAACCACATCCTGCTTGGCAGGCAGAATCTTTACCACTGAGCCACCTGGGAAATCCTTTGAAGTGTCTAATATTCCCAAAATGCATACTCCCCATCAATATACACAATATACATATAAAGCCTAGTTCTCTGAAATTTCTATTTTTTTTCCCCCTAATTTACCATATCACTTTTTTTTTGAGGGAGGGATTACCTTGTGTAATGACTTGAGAGCTAGGAGACTTGGATTCTAGACCCAGCTCTTCAGCTAATGGGAAACACTCCTCAAAGTATATCTCTTTTCCCCTCTGGGTTTCAGTTCTCTCCTGTGTGAAAGAAGGGGAGGCTCTTTCACTCCTCCTCTGCGTACTTGGCTATGCTATGGCTTCTGTTCAATGCATTCAACAGATCTCTGCCACCACCAGGCATTGCCTTTTCTGGGTTGGTTCATACAGTGCTTCAAAAATGAGAATAATCCAGCTTGTTCTGGTGGAACTTGCATCACAGTTAAACATAATTTTATGGATAGCCTACCTGGGTTGTCTCGCCCATTCCCAGCTCTTGCACCATGTTTCATGAACAAATTGTGTCCTTTCTCTTGTGAACACCTTCCTCTTGTCTTTGGTTCTTCCCAGACTACAGATATATATGTATAAACATGTATGTATGCATATGTGTATGTATGCATGTATTTGTGTGTGCATAGATGTATGTGGGGAAGGGAATGGCAACCCACTCCAGTATGCTTGCCTGGAGAATTCCATGGACAGAGGAGCCTGACGGGCTACAGTCCATGGGGTCACATGGAGTCAGACACGACTGAGCAACTAACACACATGCATATAAATGTACGTGGAGCTTCCCAGGTGGCTCAGTGGAAAAGAATCCTGCCTGCAATGCAGGAGACCTGGATTCGATCCCTGGATCGGGAAGATCTCCTGGAGGAGGGCATGGCCACCCACTCCTTTATTCTTGCCTTGGAAGTCCCATGGACAGAGGAGCCTGGTGGCCTATAGTTCATGGGTTCACAAAGAGTCAGACACGACTGAAGTGACTTAGCATGCACATAGATGTATGTATGCATGCATGTTTGCATATATTCATTCATTCATTCATTCATTTTTTGCAGTTATGTGCTCCATCTTGAAGCAGGAATGTCTATGATTTCTCATTCTTCCCTGTCATTGGCTGTGAGGTCCTACTTGCTGGAGTTTTCGCTGGGATTCCTGAAAGAACCGAGGAGCAGCAACTACCTCACTGGAGGACCTCTGCAGTGATGGTGTACCAGCCTCCGTGTCAGGTGCAGGAAGTGAGATGAAATGGACGTGGTGCTCAGAGCACAGTGGACGAGATGTGTGAACAGACAGCAGATCGTAACACAGTCCGTAAGTGCCATGGGAGTGTATGTAGTGAGTGTGCACCCTAGGAGCTCTGCCAAGGGGCAGTGGAATCCAAGTGGTCTGTGGGGAAGCAGGCAGGACAATGATGGCTTCAGGGGGGCAGCCTTGGCTCTGGGCCCCAGAGGACGCCAGGCACTATTGACTGGGTGGGTAACGTGGAGAAAAGGTGTGTAGTTTACCTGGGACATATGATTAAAACCTGGGGCTTAGAGTTCAGGTGTCTCTGTCTTGATAGTAGATGGAACAAAAATAGATGTATATTATGAACTTGTTTTATTTTCTATCAAAAGGGGTTTCTAAGATCATTCTGTATAATTAGACATCAATCAGAGAAGAAATATTGATTGAGCATGTAATAGCTGTATTTTCAGGTCCCCTTGCTGGTCCCTGGCATAGCCTGAAGGAGAAGGACTCCCGGGTGATGAAATGGCAGAGAGGGGCCAATTTGTCAGTTCTGGCTGAGCTACGAACCCCTGCCTGGCTTGGCTCTTCCGTGAGGCTTTGTGTCAAACTGTCCTCAGCCCTGCCCCATCCTGGGCTGTCTATGGATGCTGCTTCAAGTGTCCGACCTTTCGTAGCAGGAGGCGGGGCGGGTGTTAGCTTCAAGCAGAGGCCAACAGGACGCAGGAGAAGCCTTCAGGGGCCCAAGAGAGCTGGGAATTGAGGCTGTGCAGTGGCTGGAGTAGGCGCTCAGGTTTCTGGTTCTCAGGGTCACTGTGCTTGAGTCAACGGGACTCACAAGCACACGCTTCAGACTTGGTCTTGAGAGAGGGGCGAAAGTGTGCCGTGAAGTCAGAAACCTAGCGGCTATTACTTCCTCCTTGGACCGATCACTTAGACACTCTGGTTTCAGTTTGCCCATCTGTCCCTCAGAGGGTTCATGGATGGTTATATTGGGCTGGCCCAAAGTTTGTTTGAGTTTAATGAACTTTTTGGCCCACGCAGTATGAGGTCATGTCTGTATGGAGGGTTATGGATATGAAAAACTTGCCATTTCATGAACAGAATTTTCGTTAAAAAATTATTATTGATCATATGAATTATTTTGTTAATGTTCCATCTTGGTGAGGCATGCCTGTGCCCATTCTGTAACGTGATGAGGAGTTAAGGCGTATGACTTGAATTGCTGCTGGAAACAGCACACTCCTGGGCTTCTGATGTTGGAACAAGAGAAGTCCTGAGTATTTCTCTCATGCAAAAATAACTGCTTTTGTTTATCATACATATAATTCACAGAAAAATTTGGAAATTTCAGAATAGATAAAATAATAATTACAAGTTGCCATTACCTTATTACAACTTCCATTTTATAACAAGATGCTTATCTGATTCCATGATAGGCTTGCTCTGTTTGTTTTCCTTAATAATTGTGGGGAGCTTGTCCTTGTAACAATATTTGCTCTGTAATAACACTCACGGATACACTAGTATTTCATATCCATTTAGGTTCCAATTTAAGTTCAATTTAAAAACTCCAATTTTAATTCTTATACACAATGCCCCACTAAGCATGTTTATGCAAAGCTTTGTATTCATCTTAGAAATATATCCTTAGGATAAATTTTTAAAATAATACTATGAATCAAAGGTTTACTGGTTTGTTCTTTCCTTTTTTCTGTGAAGTCTTGTTTTCTGTTTTCTGGTACCAATAGGAACTTATGAGTAGCATGATTTTCTAACCTCTTCCAAACACTTGATAAAATGAAAAACATTTTTGCCAATATGGTAGGCAAAAAATGGCAAAGTGGATCTCATTTCAATTTGAATATCTTTTGTTACCAGTGAGTTTTTATATTTGAATATGTTTATGGATTATTGGTATTTTTCCCTTAAACATCTTTGGGTTAATGCCCTCTGTACATATTTTGTTTGGCTTTCTTTTCTTTCATGAATGCTTTTAAAATTCCTATATAGATTAAGACAGTAACTTTCTGAATGCAAATATTTTTCCAGTGTCACTCTCTTAATTTTTAAATGGTAGTTTTTTATATTCAGAAAATGTAAATTTTTATGTACTCAAGCATTTTTTCCCTTTATGTTCTGCCTTACAAAATTCTTCCAAAGTTGACATTATAGGTAAATGTTCATTGATGTGTTCTTCAGATATTTTTATGGATTCAGTAATTATTTATTTTGTAATTAGTAGACTGTCATTCCTCTGAAATTTAATTTGGTGTGTTTTACCGAGAATCTTATTTTCTTTTCAAATAATTATTAGATTATTATCACTCATTGAATAATTATCTTTCCCTCACTGCCTTGAAATATACCTTTTAGTGATTCTATTTTTAAAGAGGAAAATTATCTTCATTGCAGAACTGCATAACTTACTTGTTCAATTTTATGAAAAAAAAAACAAACATATTTTTAATTGTCAAGGTGTATGGAAAGAGTGAGAACTGTTCTGGGAAAAAAGGAAGAATAATGCTGGTAGTAATAGTAATATAGAACCAAGTGGTTATCTCCAAGTAAAAATTCAAAGTTCTACTTCATTGGTTTCATTAAGTTCATCACATCAAAGTATGTCTCTTTGGAGTATACTCTTTTCTTCCTTCTTTTCTTCTCCTAGCAAGCATTGTTAAGTGACTATTTCTGGGTTAGATTCCAAAGAAGACTCAAACATAAATATGGTCTCTGTCCTTGAGTTTCTCATCATCTGGTCAGAGAGCATATTAGCTGGGAATGGCTTTTAGCTCCAGTAAACAAAATACTCAGCTAAAAATGTCTTATATTAGAAGTGTGGTGATATGCACTTACTGAGGCTGGTTTAGTAGCTTAAAGACATCAGGGTTCTGGGATGTCATCTCTTTGCGGTGCTTGGCCTTCTTCCTCATGGTCGCAAAAACGTTGCAGCTGCTCAAATCATTTTGCCCTCACCTGTCCATGTTCAAAAGCAGAGAAAATGGGCAATGTGGGGCAGGAAAGCTACCTCTCAAGATGTCCCTTTCTTTTCAGGAAGAAAAGTCTTTCCAGAAAGTGTCTAGCAGACTTCTTTCATCTCCTGGGTCAGAAATAGGGCACATTTCATCCTCAGACCAGAAGCTGGATCCACTTCTGGAGACCAAGGCATCTCCAACCAGTGCCAAACAAAATTCTTGTTCTGTGAATAAGGAAAGAGGGAACAATCACTTTTGAGCATCTGGGCAATAGTGTCTGCCCAGAAGAACAGTCACTTATACACATGTGAGTATGTGTGTATATATCTATATATATACTAAAATGAAATAAGCGCTAGTAGAAGTATTCTAGTATCTTTTTATGACCTTAGTAAACCAAACCTCTCTGAGACTCAGTTTTCTCATCTATAAAATGGGGAAGGGAATACTTGCCTTGCCCACATCCAGAGCTATGTGAGAATCATGTTCTAGATGAGTGCTTTGTAAACCAGATAGTATTAAATACCTATTGCTTTAAAAAGATATTTATTTATTTGGCTGTGCTGAGTCTTCAGTTGCGGCGTGAGAACTCTTAGTTGCTACATGTGGGATCTGGGTCCGTGACCAGGGATGCAACCCAGGCCCCCTGCATTTGGAGCGAGGAGTCTTAGCCCCTGGATCAGCAGGGAAGTCCTTACCTGTTGGTTTTTCAGTATGAATGTTGTCCTTGTTCGGGGCCACCTCTGTGGTTCTGCTGAGGGATACTTCGGCATAGTCAGTTTGGGCCTGGAGGTGGGACAGAGGGCAGGGCCTCAAGGAAGCTGGGACCAGGGTCAGTTCAGGCCTAAAGCTGGGACAGTGAGGAGGGTTTGAAAGCTCCTTGTTATGTGTCTGTGCGCAGAGCCTGAGCCAGACCAGGACCTGGGAGAACAAAGGCTTTCCCCTCTTACTGTGGTCTGTGTTTGGGGGCAGTGCTTTTTGATGCTGGGGTTTCTTAGACTCCAGTGTGGGAAGGCAGACACCTAGAAAATGTCTTCCAGAGGGAACCCATGGTGGATGCTGACAGAGAGGAATTCATACGCCTTTACCTGATGTTTTGTCTTTTGGGAGGACAGTGGGCTAGTGAGGAGAAAGCCCCTCAGGGTGCCTGGGGTAGTCGTTCCTTCCACAGGTGGACAGAGGTGGTGGGAGAAGACGCGCTTCTCTCAGGCAAGGAGCTGTAGCTCAGCCTTTCTAAACAACCTGGACAGGAGGAAAAATTGAGTTAGCTGGAATGGGAGGTCGGTCAGGGGAGGACTTGAAGGGGGACCTTGGTGATTAAGTTCAACCGTTTCCTTTTTGTGGGTGTGGGAGAGAAATATTTCTGAATTTGCCCTGACCTTTTAAACTTTAGCCTGCCTGCTAAGCTGGTTGAAGCCCAAGTTCCTCTTCTAACCACAAAAGTCCTTTGCTTTCTCCCTGGAAATGTGGAGGCTTGCCATTACCCACATCTGCCAGAAACTCCCCTCTGTAAACCTTGCTTGAACCTTGGTCCACGTTTCACCAACCTGCTTCCATTTACTGAGGCAGCTTGGTAAACAGACGGCTCTGGGCGCAGTTAATAATCTTGTCATTTTTACCTTGTGGTCTTTTCTATCTACCTCACACATCCAGTTAAATTAAATTGCCATCAGTCTCTTCCCCACCAGGGTGAAGATTAATGGGCCTTCAGCTGTCCCCTTCCAACACAGGCAGTGGTCACGTCCTGAAGAGAAATGCTGTGGGTAATAAATTACGAGCTGTCATCACAGAAGATGGTGGGCAGCTCCAGAGCCTTCTCAGTTCACAGGGGTTTGAGCTGGGTGTGTGCAGGGTTGAAGATGGGCATCTTGTCGTGACACCTGTTAACGCCGATGCTTCTGAGAGATGCAGAGGAGGTTGGGACTCAGGGACCATGGGAAGTACATGGCCATGAGCAGTTTCTGCTGGGGAGGCTCTGGGAGTGTTGGGGCAGGTGGGTCTTTTCCCATAATGGGTGGCTTTCTAGAAGTTTCTAGGGAGCAGCTGCTCACTGCCAGGAAAGCACAGCTTTGGCTGACGTCCCGAGAACCTGTCTTCAGGTTCCTCAGAAGGCTTGTGCCCTCTGTGTTGATTAGGGGTTTCTGCGTGCATGCGTGCTAAGTCGCTTCAGTTGTGTCCTACTCTTTGCAGCTCTATGGACTATAGCCACGTCCCTCTGTCCATGGGATTCTCCAGGCAAGAATACTGGAGTGGGTTGCCATGCACTTTTCTAATATAGGTTAGGTTTCTAGACCACATAAGTCGGCTATCTCTGGAGTCCTCTCTTAGCACTTTTGGGACTCCCAGATTTCCTCCCAAAGTATCACACCATAAGCTCCAATGAGGTTTGAAAATGTGTGATGGTCTTACAGTACTAGTGATGAAAATGTTCCCCCAGCACTCAGGTAGCCGCACCCTCTTCTGCTGGCCAGTTGTTGGGAAGACTTCTGAAGTCATCAGTGGAAGCGAACTCAATTCCTTATTCTGTCTTATAACAGACAGGATTCACATAGCAATTGTTCATTCTTCTACTGATGAATTCAGTTCTAAAAAGCCATACAGTGTTTTAAAATTGCAATCTTACTAATACCAGATATCCTTTCTGGTGTCCCCTAGAAGCAAAATCAGAAGTACAGTTGGTAAAGCAATTGATCCAGACTGGTAAACCTTGATCCAGTCTTCACAGTTGAACACTTTTGCTCATTTCCTCCCTTGATCATTGAATCTCAGGGAAATTTTGACCTTGCTAATGACATTCTTTCTGTTCTGGGAACCATTTCCTCTGCTGGTTGGGTCCCTCTGAAGGGAAACTGCTTCCAGGAACCAGAAGACAAGTGGACCTCATGAACCTGAGGTGCCAAGAGCTGTTACCCATTCATTTTTACTCAATGAATCAATAACATTATAATACTATCAAATTTTAATTAGGATGTCCATATATTCTGAAGAGCTGTGTGATCTTTAGTAAGTCATTTCAATGTCTTTTGACCTTCACTTTTTTCATATGTAAAATGAAGACACAAATGATCAGCCTTACTGCTTTTATAGTGTGAGTAAAAAAAAGTTAACAGCATTCAGAACTAGTGATATCAATGGTGCTTTACTGACTTGTCTGCAGTTCAGTGGGTTAGTGGCATCTACATAGCCTGTTACATTGTACAAGGTACTTAATATGTCTGTTGTTATTTCCTCCATTTTAAATTCCTTGTGGGTATAATTATTTTGCTCTCTTTACTGAGGATAGTAATAACAAACATTTATTGTTTTCTATGTGCCAAACAGTATTGTAAGCTATCTACATGCTTCAACCTATTGAATCCTCACATCAACCTTATGAGATATAGACACTGTTATTATTCCATTTTACAGATAGTAACATCAAGGCACAGAGAGGTTAAGTATCTTGCCCACAATTACATGGTGAGGAAGTCAAACTGGCAATCCAGTGCAGGTGATTTGACTCCAGAGTTCTCCCTTACAAGATGCTAAATTATATAATTAGGGTAACCCAGCCCACGAAGGACTCAGATCCTATCTCAAACTCCAGGCTTTTTCTCTATCCATACTACTTCGTGTTTACCTGATATCCAGGGCATTTATAAATAGTTTTAAAAATCGTTATGGAAACTATATGTACATATGGTGCATAAACACACACTTATCTCCGTATATTTAGACAATGTCCCTCAAATATGTTTGTACTAAGAATCCAGCAGACGCTTCCCATTCAGATTAGGACAAGACAAATGTGATAAAGGACCTCCAACTGGAGGCTTTACCGACTTGACAGTCACCGTTTACGCTGAAATGTGCACTGTTTCCAGCAAGAGGTAGGATCCCAGTTTTCAAAGGTCAAATAAATCACCTTTAAAGTCGTCAAAAGGTAAACAGATTGATGCCTGGGCAGCTTTCCTGAGTTTATGAGGTCTTCTGGCAACAGGGATATACAAAAAGCTCCATCAATCACCATGCACCCCCACCCCCAACTTCCAAAACATTTATTCCTAGGGGGGATCACTCTACCATTCAGGGTAATTTCCCCTAAAGCTATTATTAGAAAATATTCAATCAAACGAAAGTAGAACTCCCTCCTGCCCTATCGGAGTAAATACTTCACAGAAAAGCATTTCCCCTCTAGCCGAATTTTAAAAATGTAGTTGTGATTCAAGGAGGTAGAGTGGATGGTTAGAGTGTTGGGGTGAGTGGGGAGAGGGACGTGGGGGAAATATCAGGGAGAAGAAGAAGAGAGATATCTGGGACAGGCTGGCGTGACATGACATAAACAAAATCGTTGTCACCATGAAGAATAACTGCGCAGCACACTTGGGTGCGTGTTTTTCTGCCAGTTTCCACGCTGCTGGTGTCGTCTTTTAAGGTCTCAAAAGGGCCCTACACATGTTCTTTCAGCACATTCTTAAGTGATACGTATATATTAAAAGCTTGCTGTAAATCAGTAAGTCATCCTGGAAATGACTATAACGTACAAGAAAATAAATATCTTTTAAAGACCTTTTCATCAGAGCACTTAAATCTGTGCTATCATTTCGTTGCTGTGTGATGAGAGCATGCCGGGGCAACAAAAACCCTTTAAAGAAGTGATGACCGTCGCGCCTTGAAAGCTGCCAAATGGAGCCTTGACCATTGGCTATATTGAAGTTTGTGCCAAGAACCCTCGGTGACTTTGTGTCTCTTCTCTGCTTTTCCTTTTGGGTGCAATAATAACCCAAGACAGGCCCTTCCCTCTGGAGAAGCTCCCCCAAGCTTCATTGTCCTGTCATGTTTCCCTTTGGTCTAGGTATCGTGGGGCCAATTGGGGAGGATGCATGCCAAGTGACTTAGAATTTTGTAGGAATCTAATTTCACAATGTGATTATTACTTTTGAGATGGGAGGAAGGGTAAGAGAAGGAAGGAAAGAGGGTCAGGAGGGAAGATAAAAACTCAATTTCTTTTCTCTCTGGTTCCTTTTGAAAATCAAATGGTATCCTATTAAATCAATCTCATTTAAATCTGATTTTTGATTCCTTTTTTTTTTTTTTTTTTTCCTGCCTGGGATTTGTCCAAGTCAGGCTGAAAAGACCACCAAGTGTTTTCATTAACCAGAGACCTAATTGTGGTCATTTATTATAGTCTCTTATCTGATAGTAGCTTCATTATCTGTGATAGTTTTACAGGAACAAAATCCAGCAGGCATCCAGTGGAGTGTATAAACATGTTACCCTGTGACAGGGTGTCTGTTACTTACTGTCAACACTCACTGGCCCTAGTCACATATCTGCAGCTTATATGAAGTAACGATGAGTTTAATAAGCTCCAGTGAAAGCTGCAATGTAAACATCACATCAGGAGTGTTTGCCTTGTCAGGCCTCTTAAACAAATAAAGGTGATGGAGAAGTACAAACAGAACTGGATTGGAGCCTAATGAGATGGCCATCGGGTGGCTGAGGAACATTCCATTTCTGTTTCATTGCAGACTAGATCATCGTTACAGACTATGCATTTATATTTATAATACATTACAAGGGATGCCACCCAGGAAAATCTCTTCAATTGAAAAGTCACCCCAGATTCTAACCTGGGGACTTGGGTGAATTTGCTATCCATTTGGGAGAAAATACATGCTGAAAATGGGTACTACTTTCTTGGGATTCCCTGGTGGCTCAGACAGTAAAGTGTCTGCCTGCAATGCTGGAGACCTGGGTTCGATCTCTGGGTCAGGAAGATCCCCTGGAGAAGGAAATGGCAACCTACTCCAGTACTCTTGCCTAGAAAATTCCATGGATGGAGGAGCCTGGTGGGCTACAGTCCGTGGGGTCGCAAAGAGTTGGACATGACTGCGTGACTTCACTTTCTTTCTCTCTTTTCTTAGGATTATGATCTTCAGAAAATATCCAGTAAGACACTTTTTTTTGAAAGGCATTAATTTTGGACTTGATACAGCTAGTGTTATATCAACATACTCCTTTTGTTAGAAAAATTTCCGTGTGTGATGGCAGTAGGTCTCAGTTTGGCCCCATTGGAATAAAACCATAAGCCGAATTTGTTAGATGGCAAAGGTTGTGGGCTGCACGGATCAGACTATTCAGAGTTACTTTTCTACAGCCCCACTCCGTTACTGTGACTACAGATAAATACGTGGCTATCTTAATGATTGGTTCTCTTACCCAAATAGGCAGAACTTTCCTTGAGCCTATAGGAAGAGGAAACTATGATCTGGATGATAAAAAGGAAGATCTGCACCCCCAAATTCCTTCTCCCCTGGCTTCCTCCTAGCTCTCATGGCACAGCAAGTACCGGTTTCCTTTGTCCTGCCAACACCATGGAGTGACCTAGGTGGATACTATGCACGAAGCAGGTTTGCATCACAACTGAAGAACCCTGAGTTTAGAGAACCCAAACATCTGTAATCGGCTGCAACCATGCCTCGCTGAACTTTGTCCACAGGGAGACACTGGGAGAAAAATGTCTTCCAGGATTCCTGCTAGTAGGGATTCATTTCATTATTCTGGGATTAAAGTATTTTTTTCTCTTTGACATTAAAATGTAAACAGCTCTGGAAAGTGAGCATCTTAACCACCTATTGGCAAAGTGGCTAGCAAAAAAGAAGTCATTAGAAGACCCGGGTTCAAATCCCAGCTTGATATCTCCTAGTTGGGTGAGACTTGAGAAAGTTCCTTCCTTTCTTTAAGCCTCAGCCTCTTCATTTGTAAAATGTGGATGATTTTGGGGAATAGGAACTAGTACCAAACAGTGTGCTGTTATTATTAGCTCAACATGTCAATATTAGTTCAATTATCTAACTGGATCCTGACAGAATGAGACACCAAATGGGGGCACTTGATGGGAGTTCAGTCTGCAGTAGAGGTTTTCAAGGCATATTCTGTGGAGACATAGGTCCTTCCACCATTGTTAGGTGTAATTAAAAAGGGATACTGAGGTCAGATGCATCTGGAGAAGTGAAGGGGTAAGGTCAAGTTGCTCTATTATAGGACTTCTCAGAGCCTTTAATAATGCATCTTGTAAACATCTAAGAGGGGAATTTACTATGTAAACATATAACTACGAGCTTGCTTTCTCTCTTTAATCATTTCTTAGGGATAAGTATTCCTTAGTGTTTCCAGTTGGAAGTTCTGGCTTGGAGAATCAAGTTCTGTCTGGAGAAAGTAGAGCCTGGTGGTCCTCTGTATGTCAGGTCATGAGGAAGAGCCTGAATCTAAAGTAGCAAGGGGTACAGTTTGGGGAAGGTTGACATGTGGTGGATGCCCAAAGTGAGCAGAAGCACCTAGGAAGGTGAGAGAAGAGGGGATTGCAGGCAAAGACTATCATCTTCAGAGTTATAATTAGGGCAACTTAGTGAGTCGGCTCGATCCTTTGGATGCTAGTCACCAAATCCTAGAAGCTATCCGGAAGGCTATGCACTGCCTCAGAGAAGAAATACACTTGGGAAATATTGGGCTAAACAAGCTTTTTTATTGTAAGATTTCTCACTGATGCGCATGGTGAATCTCTCAGAGGGTGACCCAAGCCCTTTGAGGTGTAATCAAGTAAGACAGAAGAGAAGAGAGGGGAGGAATCAGGAAGAAGAGAAGGGGAATGAGGAGCATAGCCTGGGGCTGGTGGCAGCCTTGTGGGCTCTTCAGAGTCACCACCACCGTCATCTCCTCTGATTGACGTCTCTGTTGACCTGTGAGCTTTGTCCTCTTCCTGCTCAGATGAAGATGGGCTCTAGTGTAGCTCTGTGCTGCTGCCAGGCAGGGTCTCGGGACCCACAAGGCGTGGGATGGAGAGAGGGAGAGATCTGGGAAATGACCTACTCTCCTAAGTCTTGGCTCTGTCAGTGCCTAGGTGAGCTTTGGTCTGTGGCAGCTGCTTAATAAATATTGGCTGAATTAAATAGAATGTGTATGGCATCTCAGAGGGAGATAGGACCTTGACCTTTTCTTATCCGTGGCCTTGGAGCACTAACATTTTTAGAATTATGAAGTTATATATTAAATTAATATATGTATGAAATATACCATATGTTTTTCTTTGAGAAAAATGGAACCATACAGGATAGCACTAATAATAATAATAATAATATCGAGAAGCCTGTTGCCTTCTTTTAGTAATAGAGACATTCTACAATGGTTGCGGGCAACTCAAAGTCCATCTACCATTGTCCTGTGTTGCGATTTTAATCCTTCCTTATCTTCACTTCTTTTTTTTTTTTGATAGAAATACATACTTTATTCAAATTGCACCTTTTCCGCAAATATCCCTTTTTCTTAATGCTTCAGGATCTAATCCAGAATGTTACACTGCCATTTACTCATTTTGTCTTCTTACCCTCATCTGGTCTGTGATAATTTACTACTGTTTCTATTTTTACCAAAAACATATTCTTTTTTAAAGAATATATCTTCTTGGCTGTGAGGCATGGCATGTGGGCTCTTAGTTCTTTGACCAGGGATTGAGCCCACAATCAATTCGAAGGGCAGAGTCTTCCTCACTGGACTGCCAGGGAAGTCCTGAAAATACATCCTTTTTAAAAATTGAGATATAATTGACATAAAATATTAATTTAAGGTGTACAATATAATGATTACATATTTGTATATATGGCAAAATGATCACCACAATAAGTCTAGTTAACATTTGTCACCATACATAATTAGAATTTTTTTTTTTTTGTGATGAGAACTTTGAAGTCTGCTCTCTTAGAAATTTTGGAGTATGTGATAGAGTATTATTAACTATTTCACCATACTGTACAGTTTTTATTACATCCCCAAGACTTATTTGTTTTATAATTGGAAGTTTGTACCTGCTGAGTCTCTTTACCCATATCACATACTATATTTGTATTTCTCTGGCTTACTTCACTTTGCACAATGCTCTCTAGGTCCATTCATGTTGTCCCAGATTGCTTGATTTCATTCTTCTCTATGGCTGAGTCATATACAGTATCCATTATATACATGTACCACACATTTCTTATCCATTTGTCTCTTGATGGACACTTAGGCTGTTTCCATACCTTAGATACTATAAATAATGCTGCAGTGAACATGGGACTTCCCTTCATCTCTAATAACTTTCCAAAGGGCAGGAAGCCCAAACCCTTCCCATCCAGATACTCCTGTTTCTCTTAATAATTCATAGAACATACGTTATCTAAGGAATCCTGTGATCAAGCAACAATTCCTTTTAAATATAAATTTGAGTATTGACAAAGACTTTTTACAAGCAAGGCCTGTGATCACAGGGAAGGGTAGAACTTAAGTTGAGGGTTTCTAGTGAGCTAGGGGCCCCTGAGTCACCATATCTTGGAGTAGCCAGTGTGTGCTAAGGATGCCTACATCTAGAGATCTAGGGTATGGTAAGGGAGCTTCAGAAAGACTGAGTTCTTTAGCGGTGCTGTGGACTGATTACATCCTCCTAAAATTCATATGTTGAAGCCTTCACCCTCATGGACTATATTTGGAGAGCATCTCCAACTCTCTCTCTTCCTCTGTCTCTCTCTCTCATTGACATATAAGGATATAGTGAGAAGGTGGTCATCTACAAGCCAGAAAGAGAGTTCTGATTAGGAATTAAATTGGCTGGCATCTTGATCTTGAACTGCCAGCCTCCAGAACTGTGAGGAAATAAACTGTTTTTTAAACCACCCAGTCTGTGGTATTTTGTTAGAGCCGCCTGACCTGACCAATACAAGTAGCAGAGCTGCAGTTTGTTTCTGAAATTTGACACGAAACGATGAATTCCCAAGAACCTTCTTCATATCAGTGCTGGTCTCAAATGGCAGTGAGAAGAACTAGGCTCTGTTTGCTTGGCTTTTGCCGAGAGTCTTTCTCCTAGTCTTTCTCCTACTCTTCTTATTTAAGAAGATACCTTTCCATAGACATGTACCCATTTGGGCTATAAAAGGGGAGCTTTCTTTCTCCATCTGTTTCCTCTCTCTCCTTCACTTCTCTATCCTTTTTGTTGCATTACCATACATTAAGTGCACAGGAGAGGATGTGCTGGGGACATGCTGATGCTTTGATGTATGGGTAACAGGCCATGTTTGTAGAATGGCAAGGAAAAAATATGTGCTGAGGTTCTTCCTCGACAAATGCTAAGCTACCCATACTTCCTAGCAGGAAGTTCATACCCATGCCGTGGTTTAAAACTCAGGAAGGACATCTGTGGTGAGAGAGCTTACAAAAGCAGATGTATTTTTTTTTTTGAATTGCTGGGAGACTAAGTTGATTATTCGGAAAAAAAAAATAGCATCTATTTATACATGTGGAAATACACAGTTCTTTTAAAAATTGATCACTTCATGGCAGTGAGTATACACAATGCTCTGCCACTTTGAATAAATAATTGAACTTGACATTTCCTTGAGATCCCGGGTTTCTTCTCAGGCCCTCTGTTCACCATCTACCCAGTCAGGGAATAGTCTGGGTGATGAAGAGCTGGATCATGAGAGGGATGGCCAAAGCCCCATCGGTTTTTAAATTTTTTTCATGGTGGTGGACATAAAGAAATCAAAGATGGCGCTAAGTGTCTCTGTTTCCTCATAAATGTCAGGTCAGGGTCCAAATGACTTATTTTTAACAACACAAACTGCTGACGTGTCCCCAGAGAATCAGAGTTTTCATCGGAATTCTCAGGAGCGGGGCTGTGGGCAGCGGGAGGGAGAGAGGAAAACCTGATGTCCTTGGCAGTTGAGCGACCACACCAATTTAGATTCTGGAGGCCTTGGAGCAATTAGCAGATCAGCATGCCATCTGCGGGCATTAATTGAGTGGCCTGGCCACCTGCTGCTGGGGGTGAGTTTTGTTTGACAAGTGGCAGATGAGAATATAAGGTCAAGTAGCAGTGAAGATGATTACTGGCCTCCCATCTAATGAATGTCTACACTATGCCAGCCATTGCACCCTTATTTTGTCTAAGCTTGGTACCAGGATTTAGCATTATTGTAGCATTATATAGCAACACAAGCCCTGTTAACTTGCCCATTTTCAGATGAGAAATATAGTCTCGAAAAGTGACTTGCCCAATGTTATATGGCTGAGAAGTAACAGACCTGGGCTGAGTACATTATTCTGCCCTTTTTCTGCTCTGCCAAATTGCCACTGTAAATAAGATGAATAGCCTGTACTTTAAGGGGCCCCCAAATTAATGGAAGTCCTGTTTTCCTTATTCTTCAAAGTTGGCAGACTTGATGGAGAAAGGCACTTTTATGAGTGTAAGAATATTCACAGACAATAGACAGAATTGCCAAATTGCAGAGTGTAAGGACTAGTACTAGAAGAAGGGTCACAGAGTAACAGGATTAATAACAACTTCTGCAAACCTAGGATGATATGATCTAGGGGTCTTGGGGACAAAAGGTGATGTGGTCACACCCACTAGGTTTAAATTCCATGAGGGCAGAGACTTAGGCTTATTTACTGCTCTAAATGGTGTCAGATACAGAGCAGATGTTCAAAAATTATTTATGAAGTGAATGAAGACTATACAGATATATAAAGAACTCCTGGCTGATTCACCAGTCCCCCACCCATCTCCCCATAACATTTCATTTGCATGAATACCATTTACTAACATGTACTGAACTAGTGCTCAGCCTTTCCATGGTGGTGGTCCGTTTTGAAAGACTAGAATATTTGGCTGCACACTTGCAGGGATTAAACCTTTTAAGGCCACACCCAATGAGCTAATAATAACTAATACACAATTACTACTTTAGGACAACAAAAACTCAGATCATTTGAATAAGCATCCACAGTTTCCAGACAATTCACATCTTCACTATGCAGATATTCTTGGTTACACACTTTTCTAGTGCATCTTATCTCCCATCACAGAAGTTAAAATAGACACTTGCTTTCTCAGATTCTCTTGCAGCTAGGGCCTGACCATGTGATTCAATATGTCAAATGGGATTTCAGGCACATGTGACTTCAAAAAAAAAAGAGGTTCATGGGAAATTCTTTGCTCCCCATTATCATATTTACCTTTGATGCTTGGAACTATGGCAGCCATTCTACATCCATGGGGATAGATGCTTAAAGATTAAGCCAAAGGCTTAGGTTTGAAGGTGGAATGATGTAATTGAGCTTGTAGACCAATCTTTGAACCACCTTCCTCCAGAATTTTTGTTATGCTAGATAATAAATATTCTTATACCTTATTCATTTTAGTTGGGTGATGTTATTAGCAGACCAAAGTATCTCTGAGTACCCTTACTATTTGGACAGAACTACTTGTGGCCCAGTAGCACTTTCTTATACACTTATGAAATAAATTTCCTATGTTTTCTAGTAATAAGTGATTTTTCTTTGGTGCAAACTTGGCATTACTCCCTGCTCCACACAATTTGTCTTTCCACTCAGCTCAATGATTTAACCCGGGAATATAGATTTTAGAATACTTACATGCATCAAACATTCTATTTTTTAAAAAAAATTTAAGTGTAGTTCATTTATAATATTGTGTTAATTTTAGGTATACAGCAAAGTGATTCTGTTGTATACATGTATACATACACACATATGTATATATTATTTTTCAGATTCTTTTTCTTTTAGGTTATTACAAGATATCGAATATAGTTCCTTGTACTACAATTAAGTCCTTGTTGTTTATTTATTTTATATATAGTAGTGTGTGTATGTTAATTTCAAATGCCTAATGCCTCCCCTCCCCTTTCCCCTTTGGTAACAATAAATTTGTTTTCCGTGTTTGCAAGTCTCTTTCTGTTTTGTGAATAATTTCTTTTGTATCATTTTTTAGATTCCACATAATATCATGTATCCATATTATGTGATACCACATAAAATTTGTCTTTCTCTGTTTGACCTACTTTTAAACATGGTTCACAATATGACAGGGTACCTGTGAAGTGCTTAGGGTCTATCATGGTGTCACGGCTGATTGCGAACACAACTGTGTTGAAATGCCTCTGGGTCTTCTGTTCCATACCTCATATCTTCCTAGGGGGCTGGAAGATAACTTATTGATCATGACTTCCCTGTGGTTTAGCCAAGTACATACTGTATAACCCTAATAATGATCAGGATGGATTGAGTGATTATTTTGTGTTGGGCATAGCTTTAATTATTTTGGAGATATTAACTCATATAACTTTAAAATATCCAAAGAGATGGTGACTCTGAATGTGAACCAGACAGGATGGCTCAGAGCCCATTATACTCCACCTCTTACTAATAAAAACTTCCAAATAAATGTTAGTTGAATTGAACAGAATTGAAATGACTCCTTGACATCATGTTCTTTATGTCAGAGGCACTTGGTAAATATTTGTTGAATGCAGTCCAGCTACTACTCAATTACTCAGGGTAAACCAGGGAAGAATCTCTGGAGAGACTGTGCTTTGAGCAAGGCTCCGAAGAAGACAGCTGCTCATGGGCACACTAGAGCCATTTCCCCTGGGGTCACTTGCTCAGGTTTAGCCCAGGCCCTGACTCAGCAGATGATATCTGTGTGGCAGGCCAAGCGGAGTGCGTGGTGAATTTAGCCTCATGCTTACTGGAAGAGGATCTCTTTGGCAAATCTAAACTCTCTGCTGGCAGACTGAGCAGAAGGCTGGAATAACTAGATGCTTCTCCCTGGTGCTTCGGGTTGGGATTGCACTCTCTTCTTTTCTCCCCATGCCTGAAAGCTGGGAGAGAGCTGTGGTTGAGGAAGGGAACTAGAGAGGTTCTCTCTTAGGGCACTCCACTCATAGCATCAACAAGGAAGGTGGCAGGGGTCGTGTGTTCAAGATACAGCAATGCGAGGGTGCCGCTAAGGATGGGGAAGCTGGTAGCTCATCATACACATAATTACATTTATGAAATTATGTATATAGATGCTGTCTTTTAGGAGTTTATAACATATGGTATATGACGATATGAGGAGGATATGTATTTAAAAAATGCCAACAACTATAGGAAATATATGCAGATACACAGCTGGCACTGGTGGTAAAGAACCCATCTGCCAGTGCAGGAGATGCAAGAGACATGGGTTCAGTTCCTGGGTCAGGAAGATTCCCCTGGAGAAGGAAATGGCAACTCACTCCAGTATTCTTGCCTGGGAAATTCCATGGACAGAGGAGCCTGGTGGGCTATAGTCCATGGAGTCGCAAAGAGTCGGACATGACTGAGCACATACACACATGGGAGATATATATAAATATATGTGTATATATGTGTATATACATTATGTGCATGTATATACATATATGGCTGAGGAGGAGGATTTGTGAGAAAAGGAGGTGAAGGTCCGCAATTGTAGAAACTTGGAGCTGGAGAAGACCTATGGTCTCTAAGACAATGGGATTTGTTTCTGCCTACTCCTCTTGCCCATGCCTGACTTGTAGAGGTAGTCTTGTTAAATCTCATTTTTGTCCTTGAGGGTGGGAGTTTACCAGCACAGGCCTGCAGCCTGCCCCTTCCATGGTTTGAGCGCGGGCATAAGTGAGCCCCCAAGATGTCCTCTCACTTCCCCTCCATTTATCATGACCTCCTTAGCCCCAAACAGCCGTGATAGGCTTTCTATTTTATATGTTGCTGAAATGATTTAAAGGCTCCGAAACATGTGACTGGATTTAGCGGTGGGCAATACTATCTGAGCTCGTAAGTGATTGTACTTATAGCATTTGAGTGGAAGGAGCTGTTTTTCCAGGACCTGTAGGACGTTCCAGGGCTCAGCCCAGTGGCCCTGCTCACGGGGACTGTGGGCTCAGGTGATTCCAGGTGCGACCAGCAGCCCTACTTGTGGCGTTCTCTGCAGGGCAGTTGTTTTCCTGCCACAGCCTCGCTGTCTAGGGCTGATAAGAGGACCATAAATCTCCCTTCAGTCTGCAACTTGACGCCCGAAACCTCAGCAGGCTTGATGTGGAAAAACCAGATAAGACATCTTGATGGGCTATTTTCAAGCTATCCCAGGAGGTACAGGGGAATCTTGGTAGCTTACAGGCAGGGATGGCACTCCTCCAGGCACTGTCTACCCCGCCAAGCAAATTCCCGTGAGAGAGATGAATAGCATTACCTACTGATAGCATCTACCTGATGGTTCTGCCTCGGCTTTCTAAACTTGTCAGCAGTTCTGAGGATGCTGCTCCTTGAAATAATATAATAGGATTTGGCAGAATTGGAGGAGAACATGTTTGGGATTGTGCTGGCCCTGAAGAGAGCAGGGGAACTGATGGGCTACTACCTACGAGATGGAGTCCAAATGTCTTGATCTGGCTTTCAAGACTACCCCCAGTCTGGTCCTTTCCTCCCACATTCAGAGGAATAATTTCTGGCAGTGAGTGCGTGGGGGCTCAGTGGTGTTTTACTCTTTGTGGCCCCACCAGGCTCCTCCATCCATGGGATTCTCCAGGCAAGAGTACTGGAGTGGGTTTCCATTTCTTCCTTCAGGGGATCTTCCTGACCCAGGAATTGAACTCACGTCTCCTGCATTGGCAGGCGGATTCTTTACCACTGAGCCACCTGGAAAGCTCTGGCAGTGAGAGTTCTCTATAAATAATGTTTGCTGCCTCTGATGACTGAGTGGTTCAGGTAGAGGTTTGTTGGTCACTTTTCAGGATATCCTTAGGAATTAGTGAATAAGAAGGGGTTGTTGCACTTGACAACTTGTTTTTTTTCTCTTCTACTAATGAGTTTATTTTTTAATTAAAAAAATTTAGTTTGTATTGGAGCATAGTTGATTACAATGTTGTAGTAGTTTCAGGTGTACAATAAGTGATTCATTTATACATATACATATATCTATTCTTTTTCAAATTCTTTTTCCTTTTAGGTTATTACAGAATACTGAGTGGAGTTCTCTGAGCTATACAGTAGGCCCTTGTTGGTTATTTATATATTTTATATATTTGTTGGCTATTTTATATATAGAACTGTGTACATGTCAATCCCAAACTCCCAATCTATCCCTCCCCCTCACTCTTTCCCCCTGGTAACCATAGCACTTGACAACTTGTAAGAGACATTTCCATTATGAGATTTTTATGGCTTAATCCTATAGCTGTATAAATTTTTAGGTGTAAGTAAGTGTCTCTTGACTGGAGTACAGTAAATAAATTAAGTCAATGCATAATGCACCCTTTGTATGTAACAACATCTTTCCTATGTATTTAGAATGGTACTAGTTATGTATTATCCTTGAGAAAGAAAAAAAGAGTCATTCAAAACATTTTCTGTGTTCTGTGGTTCAGAGGAGGAATCCAGGTTGGGAATGTCATGACTTTAAGGGAAAAGGCAAAGTTTTATCCAAATGAAGGAATTATTACCAAAAACAGAATTGCTTATAGAAGCCCAGGTACATGGGATGGCTGGAGAGAAAGGGAGAGGATAAAACTGTTTTTAGGCTGTAGATTGTCTCATTCTCTGAAACACAAACACATACATGCATAGTTGTATGGCATGGTAACATTTGGTGATCTTGTTCACTGACCATGTCCGGCCAATAAGACGGCCTCCCTGTGAGCTTGATAACTGATGAAGTTGGTAATATAAGGATGTCCAGGCAAAGTTCAGTAAACTGACTGGGTCATGCCATCTTCTCGTGTTGATACTATTTATTCCCCCACCAGTGGTCCAGCCCATCATGACAAATGGTACAATGACCTTCAGAGAGGGAAGCCTAGGGTGGGCCTCCCAGAAGGGCTACACCTTGAAGTCATTGATGTCTTCATCTCAATTAGGTTAAGCCCACAAAAAACAGTGTCAAAGGGGAGCACAGCCAGAATGTGCTGGGAGATCATGATAAACACTCCTGATGCTTTGCAGCTGGCCCATCATCTGTGCATTTTACAATAAAATTTTATGATGCATCCAGACACCCAGCTGCTTGTGTTGATGGGGACAGCGTTTCCTCTGCTACACCATTCAGATCTGCCCCGCCTGGGACTCATTTCCCTTTTCCTCCAATTTCTTTCAAATGACAATGAAACTCCATTATCACACAGCTCCTGGGACAGCATTTGAGGAATGTCAGATCCAGAAAAATGTTCTTTAGAGGCAACTTCGTTTTATTGGACATGGAGAAACGATTCCATGGTGCCTAGTAAGCCGTAGGGCTATTTGGAGCTCTGGGAAGCATTTTAGAAAAGCGCCATGCATCCCTGTGTTAATTACAAAACCCTAACCCACTTCAAGTGGGCAGGGCCCCCTAATTTCTTGTGTAGTATAGCATCGTGCTTAAGAGAGTGAGAAAAATGATCCAGATGAACCTATAAACAGAGCAGGAATAGAGATGCAGACATAGAGAATGGACATGTGGACACAGAGGGGAATGGGGAAGGTGGGATGAATTGGGAGAGTATCATTTACAGGTATTCACTACCATGTGTAAAATAGTTAGCTAGTGGAAGCTTGCTGTATAGCAAGGTAGCTCAGCTAGGTGACTGGTGATGAGCTAGTAGGGGTGGAATTGGGGGGTGGGGGGGAGGCTCGTGAGGGAGGGTTTTATATCTACACACACACACACACACGGTTGACTCACATTGTCACACAGCAGAAATTAATGCAACATTGTAAGGTAAGTATATGCCAATTAAAAAAAAAGAAACTGGGCTTGGATGTTAAGACAGACCTGGCTTTACATCTCAGCTCACTACTTATTCTGAACCTGGTTTCCTCACTTGTAGAAGGAAAATACCTGTGCACACATGCAGGGCTATGGTAATGGGCTGAGAAGCTGCATGTTAAGTACTTAGCACTGTGATCGGCACACGTGCATACTTGGTAGAGTGTGGCTGCTATCATTACGTATCGGGTGATTAGACTGCTTTCTAGGAATTGCACGCTATAGGTTATCTGGTTCAACTTTCCACCTGATAACACCCGATACATCTTTCCACCCTTCCCAGCAAAGAATTCTCCAAGTGAAAGATTTGTATTTTTACACTGAAGAGCGTTCACAGTGACATTAATAAAGCCATGCCTTTTAGCCCACATACAGGGACAATCCTGCCCCGGATCACTGCACCAATTCTAAGGGTTGCTGTTTTCTGGTAGTTTCATCTAAAGCCTTCCTTCGGGTGGAGAGGGAGGTGGGAGGGGGGATCGGGATGGGAAATACATGTAACTCCATGGCTGATTCATGTCAATGTATGACAAAACCCACTACAATATTGTAATTAGTCTCCAACTAATAAAAATAAATGAAAAAAAAAAGAAAACAAACAAACAAACAAAAAATAAAGCCTTCCTTCCCTTGCAGAGGTAGAACGACTAGAGCTTTTCTTTCCCTCTCTTTAATTTTTAATTTGCAAGGTATTTGCATGCACATTTTCTCTTTGCAAAAATTAAAATATTACACATAAGACTACAATTTCTCTTGACCAATACTTGCAGTTCTCCCATTCCTCTCTCTTCTTTGCCCTCAACTCCAAGGTCACCACTGTGGTTATACAATAGTCCTTCACCAGTGGCAAGAAAGAAATTCTTGAAACCCCAATGGTGTGAAAACTGAGGAATTTTAAATCTTATTTAAAAAATAGTGTTGAGAGAGATTCCAAAAGAACCTAAAAAAACCTTTCCTGTGTATATTAGCTATGTGCGTGCATGCTCAGTTGTGTCTGACTCTTTCTGACCCCATGGACTATAGCTGCCAGACTCTTCTGTCCACGGGATTCTCCAGGCAAGAATACTGGAGTGGGTTGCCATTTCCTTCTCCAAGGGATCTTCCTGACCCATGGATAGAACCCGCGTCTCTTGTGTCTCTTGCATTGGCAGGTGGGTATACTCCTATATAAAAAAGTAGGAAGAAAAGAACTGTTCCTAAATACTTTCATATTTAGCAAAACACAAAAACAGCCAAGTAAATACAGAATTTAATTTTTTAATCTTTCAAAATATGCTTTAGTACAGCAAAATTAAATATTTACCATCCCTTTCTGACTAGACCAGGGTTTCTCAGCCTCTCCACTGTAAGTGTTTGGGGCCAGAGAATTCTTACTTGTATGGAGTTGTTCTGTGCAATGGAGGGTGTTTAGCTACATCCCTGGCCTCTGCCCACTAGATGCCAATAATGCTTGTCATAGTCGTGACAACCAAAATGTCTCCTGCTGCTGCTGCTGCTGCTAAGTCACTTTAGTCATGTTTGACTCTGTGCGACCCCATAGATGGCAGCCCATCAGGCTCCCCTGTCCCTGGGATTCTCTAGGCAGGAACACTGGAGTGGGTTGCCATTTCCTTCTCCAGACGTCTCCAAATGTCCCCAAGGCAGAAATTGCCCCTGATTGAGATCCACCGTGCCAGATCCTTTTCTCAATAATTCTTTCCCAGTATTTCAGTGATTTGCTATAGGTTCATTTTGCTTTGTCCTGGATAATTCACACAGCAAGAGGCACTTATTCTGTATTGTCATTCACCCCAAAGCCCCATGTCTGTCTGATTTTATGGTTCCATGTTTTACTGCCAGCCTCTTTGTGCTAGAAGGAACCTAGGAACCCTGGAGCCTGAGACAGAGAAAGCTTTCACTAATCCTTGGGTCGGATGGTAGAGAATCTGCCTGTGATGCTGGAGACCTCAGTTCGATCCCTGGGTTGGGAAGATCTCCTGGAGAAGGAAATGGCAACCCACTCCAGTATTCTTGCCTGGAGAATCCCCATGGACAGAGAAGCCTGGCAGGCTACAGTCCATGGGGTTGCAAAGAGTTGGACATGACTGAATGACTAAGCACAGCACAGTCCTTATTGAAATAGTCTGTTCTCTGCTGAGATGTCTTTAAGCCCCTTCCATCACACACACACACACACACACACACACACACACACACACACACACACACAATACCCACAGACTTATAAAGACTTTACTCTGCACAGAGTAACTTCATGCCAAAGGCTCCTCCTAAGCCTGCCTCTGCATGTGTCATGATTGCTCTCTTCTGTCCCCCAAATCAACTCTCCTAAGTTTTTCTCATTATTCCCAATTCAAGTGAATCACAATTCTGAGCTTTTCACAATTTTGGTAAGACCTGCAAAAACCAACCTAGACATATTATTGAATAGAACACTGGGGAAAAGAACTAGTGTAAGTGGAGGGTTGACCCATATTCTACACTGAATCCAAAATTTATAGCTGCCAGAGGGCCTGACTGTCCATGCTGTCCCCATGGACACAGGGGCTTTCCTGGGCAGCTTTCTCCTCTGGCTGCCCTGTGCGGTGCAGGGTCACTCTGGGTATTGGCAGGAGAGTCCCTGGGGCACCTGTTCTGACCTAGGAAGTGTTATAGCTCTTTCAGCAGAACTTATAGCTCTAGCAATGATGTAATAATATAGGAAATTTTCCTCAATGTCCACTCTGGGGCACCTCTGGATATTACCCCAGCTAGAAATGCCCTTTGGGTCTTTTCATGTCCCCAAGAGCCATGAGAACCCCCAAACCACATGTTGCAACATCTTCTCTAGACTCTGATATAGGGTCACTGACGATCTTGCTGGGAGAAGGATTGAATCTCTTCCTAACCTAGCTGCTTTCCTCTCCAAGGTTCAGTGCCCCCCACTGAAACTGACAAGGAATCAGCCCCAGTAAATTCTCAGAAACACTGAATAGAAATATTCAAATTACTCAGGCTCTCAGGCACAGGAAACACTGCCCTCCTGCATCCCAGGAGAAAAATCTCTCTTATCCACAGAACCTAGATGGTTGCATTGCATCAACCTCACACCACCATGCCCTTTCCTCCCCATCAGACAATAAGTTCTATGAGAGCTGGAGTGTCTGTTGTTCACCTTGGATTTCCCAGTACAGATGCCAGTGCCTGGAACAGAGTAAGTTCTCAGTAAGTACTTAATGAGTAGAATCATAGTCTCAAGGGTATCTGAATTTTACAGTCCCTGAGTTGCTGCCAGGAGAACCAGGCAGAGGAAAAGAAGAGCTCTGAATACTTACTCCAGACAGAAGATTTAACCTAACTGGTTTCCCATCCTGGATAAAGCTGACAGATGTTTCTGTAATTCCACATTTGTTTTCCAGTCCTATTTTTGTTTTGGCCAACCACAGATCAATGAAAGGCAAGAAGACTGGCTTCCCTCCACACTTTTCTTCAAGATCTCTCAGAGGTCCAAGGCAACCTTGGAGCCCAGAGTAGTCCCAACATTCCTTGGTATTCCAGGTTGCACATTCACCCCACCTTCTTTACCTGCCAAGTTGCCAAAACTTAATTGCAAAACATGAAGGTGCTGTGGGCTCAGACAGGCTGGAACTGAGGAATGATTTTGTTTACTATATCCCCTTGCCACAGTCAGCCAAAAACACCTTCTGCTGTCAACTAGTACACTGACAATAGGCAGTAGGTTGAAAATAGATTTCAAGGGACTTTCCTAAGACTGAGTGAAAGTGTTAGTCACTCAGTTGTGTCCAACTCTTTGTGACTCCATGGACTGTAGCCCACCAGGCTCCTCTGTCCATGGAATTCTCCACGCATGAATACTGGAGTGGGTTGCCATTCCCTTCCCCAGGGAATCTTCCTGACCCACGTATCAAACCTGGGTCTTCTGCATTGCAGGGAGATTCTTTACCATCCAAGCCATCGGGGAAACCCATTACTGAGTACACACTGGCTGTAACTTCAACGTGGCTCAATTCAAGAACTCCTTTTCAATCTATGTTTCCTTTCAAATATGGACAACAGAAATACTTGGGCATTCTAATATGTCAATGGAAGTAAAATTGTAGAGCAGCTTTGGAAAAGAATTAGACAGCATCCATTAGAGTTTTAAATGATCTTACTCTGGTAACTTAGTATTCTGCTTCTCCCTTGGAAAACACATGAATGAATAAGGTAATAATAAAGGAATAAAGCATGTACAAGGGATGTTCACTGCAGTGTTATTTACAATGTTGAAAAACGGGCAACAAACAAAACACCCATCCACAGGGAAAGACAGAATAAACTAACATATTGTTGTTGTTTAATTGCTAAGTCTTTTCTGACTCTTTGAGACTCCATGGACTGTAGCCCACCAGGCTCCTCTGTCCATGGGATTTTTCCAGGCAAGAATACTGGAGTGGGGTGCAATTGCTTTCTCCAGGGGATCTTCCTGACCCAGGGATTGAATCTGCACATCCTTCATTGCAGGTGGATTTTAATGACTGTAATTATAGTGTCAGAATTCCAAAGAAAACAAGGTTTTGTCATTGTTGTTTAGTCATGAAGCCGTGTCCAGCTCTTTGTGACCCATAGACTATAACCCTCCAGGCTCCTCTGTCCCTGGGATTTTTTCAGGCAAGAATACTGGAGTGGGCTGCCATTTCCTTCTCATATATATCCTACCATTTGTTGTATGTAGCAGTTGAAGTGCAATTAACCTGTTTGTATTAGCATTGGTAGGTCTCTAAGACATATTTTTTTTTTAAAGCAAATGTAAATAACATAGCAGAAGTCCATTTGCTGAAAACATACACAAAACTTAAATTTTCTTTATAAATGCAGTAACATTAGGCATGTAAATCAATTTAAAAAATGTGCAGAATAAGTTCCTCTTGATATGTGATTTATCCAGGAAAAAGCAAAATTCATCTACATGCAACTCATTGAGATACTGAAAAAGAATTATCAAGAAAAGAATCTGGAACAGTGGTTCTCAACCAGGGGCAATTTCTGCCTTGGGGATATTTAGGAATCTCTGGGAGCGCCTGGAGACATTTTGTTGTCATGACTGAAACAAGCATTACTGGCATCTAGTGGGTATAGGCCAAAGATGTTGCTAAACAGCCTATGTGGCACAGGATAACTCTATGCAAATAAGATTTCTCTGGCCCCAAATGCTAAAACTAGTGATGTTAAGAAACCATGGTCTAGTGAGAAAGGGATGGCAAATATTTAATTTTGCTGTTCAGTTCAGTCAGTTCAGTTGCTCAGTCATATCTGACTCTTTGCGACCCCATGGACGGCAGCACGCCAGGCCTCCCTGTCCATCACCAACTCCCTGAGCCTGCTCAAACTCATGTCCATTGAGTTGGTGATGCCATCCAGCCATCTCATCCTCTGTCATCCCCTTCTCTTCCTGTCTTTAATCTTTCCCAGCATCATGGTCTTTTCCAATAAGTCAGTTCTTTGCATCAGGTGGCCAAAGGATTGGAGCTTCAGCTTCAGCATCAGTCCTTCCAATGACTGAATACTCAGGACTGATTTCCTTTAGGATTGACTGGTGTAATCTCCTTGCAGCCCAAAGGACTCTCAAGAGTCTTCTCTAACACCACAGTTCAAAAGCATCAATTCTTCGGCACTCAGCTTTCTTTATGATCCAACTCTCACATCCATACATGACTATTGGAAAAACCATAGCTTTGACTAAATGGACCCTTGTTGGCAAAGTAATGTCTCTACTTTTTAATATGCTGTCTATATTGGTCATAGCTTTTCTTCCAAGGATCAAGCATCTTTTAATTTCATGACTGCAGTCACCATCTGCAGTGATTTTGGAGCCCAGGAAAATAAAGTCTGTCAGTGTTTCCATTGTTTCCCCATCTATTTGCCATGAAGTGATGGGACCGGATGCCATGATCTTAGTTTTTTGAATGTTGAGTTTTAAGCCAGCTTTTTCACTCTCCTCTTTCAATTTCATCAAGAGGCTTTTTAGTTCCTCTTTGCTTTCTGCCATAAGGGTGGTGTCATCTGTGTATCTGAGATTATTGATATTTCTCCTTGCAATCTTGATTCCAGCTTGTGCTTCATCCATCCTGGCATTTTGCTTGATGTAATCTGTGTAGAAGTTAAATAAGCAGGGTGACAATATACAGCCTTGGCATACTCCGTTCCCAATTTGGAACCAGTCCATTGTTCTTGTCTGGTTCTAACTGTTGCTTCTTGATCTATATATAGATTTCTCAGGAGGCAGGCAAGGTGGTCTAGTATTCTCATCTCTTGAAGAATTTTCCACAGTTTGTTGTGATCCACACAGTCAAAGGCTTTGGTATAGTCAGTAAAAAAGAAGTAGAGGTTTTTCTGGAATTCCCTTGCTTTTTCTGTGATTCAGTGAATATTGGCCATTTGATCTCTGTTTCCTCTGCCTTTTCTAAATCCAGTTTGAACATCTGGAAGTTCTCAGTTCATGTACTGTTGAAGCCTGGCTTGGAGAATTTTGAGCTTTACTTTACTAATGTGTAAGATGAGTGCAATTGTGTGGTAGTTTGAACATTCTTTGGCATTGCCTTTCTTTAGGATTGGAATGAAAACTGACCTTTTCCAGTCCTGTGGCCACTGCTGAGTTTCCCAAATTTGCTGGCATATTGAGTGCAGCACTTTCACAGCATCATCTTTCAGGATTTGAAATAGCTCAACTAGAATTCCATCACCTCCACTAGCTTTGTATATAGTGATGCTTCCTAAGGCCCACTTGATTTCACATTCCAGAATGTCTAGCTCTAGGTGAGTGATCACACCATTATGATTATCTGGGTCATGAAGATCTTTTCTGTATAGTTCTTCTGTGTATTCTTGCCATCTCTTCTTAATATCTTCTGCTTCTGTTAGGTCCATTCCATTTCTGTCCTTTATTGTGCCCATCTTTGCATGAAATGTTCCCTTGGCATCTTTAATTTTCTTGAAGCGATCTCTAGACTCTCCCATTCTCTTGTTTTCCTCTATTTCTTTGCATTGATCACTTAGGCTTTTTTCTTTTTTCCATCTCTGCTTGCTATTCTTTGGAGCTCTGCATTCAAATGGGTATATCTTTCCTTTTCTCCTTTGCCTTTAGCTTCTCTTCTATTCACAGCTATTTATAAGGCCTCCTCAGACAACCAGTTTGCATTTTGGCATTTATTTTTCTTGGGGATTATCTTGATCACCCCCCCTCCTGTACAATGTCATAAACCTCCATCCATAGTTCTTCAGGCACTCTGTCTATCAGATCTAATCCCTTGAATCTATTTGTCACTTCCACTGTATAATCGTAAGGGATTTGATTTGATATAATTAATTTGTGGATATATTAAATATCCACAACAAACTGTGGAAAATTCTTCAAGAGATGGGAATACCAGACCACCTGACCTGAGTCTTGAGAAATCTGTATGCAGGTCAGGAAGCAACAGTTAGAACCAGACATGGAACAACAGACTGGTTGCAAATTGGGAAAGGAGTATGCAAAGGCTGTATATTGTCACCCTGTTTATTTAACTTCTATGCAGAGTATATCATGAGAAACGCTGGGCTAGATGAAGCACACCCTGGAATCAAGATTTCTGGGAGAAATATCAGTAACCTCAGATATGCAGATGACACCACTTTTGTGGCAGAAAGCGAGGAAGAACTAAAGAGTCTCTTGATGAAAGTGAAAGAGGAGAGTGAAAAGCCTGGCTTAAAACTCAACATTCAGAAAACTAAGATCATGGCATCCGGTCCCATCACTTCATGGCAAATAGATGGGGAAAGAGTGGAAACAGTGGCAGACTTTATTTTGGGGGGCTCCAAAATCACTGCAGATGGTGACTGCAGCCATGAAATTAAAAGATGTTTGCTCCTTGGAAGAAAAGTTATGACCAACCTTGACGGTATATTAAAAAGCAGAGACATTACTTTGCTGACAAAGGCCCATTTAGTAAAAGCTATGGTTTTTCCAGTAGCCATGTATGGTTGTGAGAGTTGGACTATAAAGGAAGCTGAGCGCCGAAGAATTGATGTTTTTCAACTGAGGTGTTGGAGAGGACTCTTGAGAGTCCCTTGGACTGCAAGGAGATCCAACCAGTCCATCCTAAAGGAAATTAGTCCTGAATATTCATTGGAATGACTGATGCTGAAGCTGAAACTCCAGTACTTTGACCACTTGATGCAAAGCATTGACTCATTTGAACAGATCCTGATGCTGGGAAAGATTGAAGGTGGGGGGAGAAAGGGATGGCAGAAGATCACATGGTTGGATTGCATCACTGACTCAATGGACAGGAGTCTGAGTAAACTCCAGGAGTTGGTGATGGACAGGGAGGCCTGGAGTGATGCAGTCCATGGGGTCCCAAAGAGTCGGACACAACTGAGTGACTGAACTGAACTGAACTGATGGCAATATGTAGGTCCATTCATGTTTCTGCAAATAGCATTATTTCATCCTCTTTAATGGCTGAATAATATTCCATTATACATATGTACCATATACTATCCATTCCTGGTCAATGGACATTTAGGTTCTTTCCATGTCTTGGCTATCGTGAACAATGCTGCAATGAATGTTGGAGTGCATGTATCCTTTTGCACCATGTTTTTTCCTGTTATATGCCCAGGAGTGGGATTGCAGGGTCATGGGGTAGCTCTAATTTTAGTTTTTGAAGGACCCTCCATTCTGCTTTTCATAGTGGCTGTACCGGTTTACATTGCCACCAACAGTGTAGGAGGGTTTCCTTCCCTATACACCCTCTTCACCATTATATCATTTATGGATTTTTTCATCATTGCCTTTCTGGCTGCCCACCTTATTTTCTGATACATTACAAAGTAATGCATTTCATCAGTTAGGTTCACTTCATTATGCATTCATTAACTGGAGTCCAGTGTTTATTTAGAGTCCTTTTTTAAGTGGAGGGTGAATTTTGCACTATAAGATGTACTATTCAATGAAATTCTTTTTAATAAATCCATACACCTATTTAACCCAAACCCCTATCAAGGTATAGAATATTGCCATCAACCCAGAAAGTTCTCTCATGCTCCTTCCCATTTAAGCTCTATCTCCTGCAACATTGGTGTGATTTTTTTTCCACTGTAGGGTTGTTTTTTCTGCTCTTGCAGGGCATTTTTGACAACACTGGGGTAAATTCTGGTTCTTGCCCCAAATCAAGTAGACCAATCATATCAGTGCCCCTAAATGGGGATCTCTCAGGAACAGGCAAAAAGCAAGAGGAATTCTCAGGGGAGGGACCCTCATGTAGGTGAATGGATCTTGAAGGCATTATGCTAAGTGAAATAAATCAAACAGAAAATGACAAATACTATATCACTTATCTGTGAAATATACAAACACACACATAAAAACAAAACAGAAACAAAGCAAAAAAAAACTCACAGAAAAAGAGATCAGAATTGTGGTTATCTGAGGTAGAGGGTTGTGGGAGGGGGAACTGGAGGAAGGTGGTCAAAAGGTCCAAAATTCCACTTATAAGATAAATAAGTATAAGGATTTAATGTACAACATGATGACTATGCTTCCCTGATAGCTCAGTTGGTAAAGAATCCGCCTGCAACGCAGGAGACCCCGGTTCGATTACTGGGTCGGGAAGATCAGCTGGAGAAGGAATAGGCTACCCACTCCAGTATTCTTGGGCTTCCCTTGTGGCTCAGCTGTTCCCACAATTAGAGAGACCTGGTTTGACCCCTGGGTTGGGAAGATGCCCTGGAGAAGGGAAAGGCTACCCACTCCAGTACTCTGGCCTGGAGAATTCCATGGACTGTACAGTCCATGGGCTTGCAAAGAGCTGGACACGGCTGAGTGACTTTCATTTTCATGATGACTATACTTAGCTCTGATGTACAAGGCATAAGAAAGTTGTTAAGAGAATAAATCCTAATAATTCTTACTGTAAGGGAACATTTTATTTTCTTTTCTTCTTTTTTTTTTTTTATTGCAACTGTATGAGAAGATGGATGTTAGCTGAAACTATTGTGGTCCTCATTCCACAATATATGTAAATCAAACCATCATGCTGTATGCTTTAAACTTATGCAGAGATGTATGTTAATTATTTCTCAATAAACTGGAAAAACAAATATCAAAAAGAATTAAGTTGAATGATGCACTTGAAAGGACTCTACAGATATGAGTTGACTGATGCCCATCTACCTGGCTCCATGTTGGGAGGCCGGGGAGGGGAAAAGACAGAAGGCCTAACCACAAGTAAACTTACCTTCTGAATTTATTGATAAACCATGAATAAGATCAATCTCAACACTCTGTTTCTGCTCTTATATTTTCCTTGCATTAGAGTCAAAGTGCACAGATTCTTCTAGCTTTGTTGTCCCGTCTCATTTTTGACCCAACATTGTGTTTCAAATGAATGTCTCCTTTACTCACTAGATAAGCCTGTGTTTTGATTATTAATAAAAAAACAAAAAAGCAAATGAACCCTCATGAGAGAC
The DNA here is from genome assembly GCF_019320065.1 of Cervus canadensis. Lineage (NCBI taxonomy): Eukaryota > Metazoa > Chordata > Mammalia > Artiodactyla > Cervidae > Cervus > Cervus canadensis. The sequence continues at coordinate 54,457,345 of NC_057398.1, read as the reverse complement.
ATTTACTTTTCCTTAGGATATTTGTAAATGCGTGCTCAAGACTCTGAGTGGAGATCCAAAAACATTAGAGGAGTTTAGCTTCAGAGAGATCACACGTTGAAGAATAACACTTATTTGGATATCTGTGTTTACATATAATAGAAAGACAGCCAAACTTTATTTCATGATTCATACTTTGTGACTAATCATAGTGACCTTTCACTTAGCATGATGATCTTGGTTTTTATAGAATTAGGTAATTTCCCTTGATAATCTGGGCCTCCCACCTTGGCAAGTTAAAGTCCATGGCCAGCATGGTGACAGATATCTGAGAACCTTGAACTGAGAGTTGGAGGATTGGAAATCTCAGCTTCTTTACCAAGTAGAGTCTGGAGGTAGTTTTGTTGCCATAATTGTGTTTAATTCTGTATCTGAGGGGTTCTATGAGCCTCTAGTTTTCTAACAAGTAATGTCAACTGTATTTATCTCAGTCTTTTGTGTTTAGGCTTCCTTGGTTAAGTGATCTTACTGTCTTCAGTCTCATCCTCAAAACCACCCATCAGTCATCAGGGTATGGTTTGCATGGAGGAACTGTAGGGAATAGAGGTTTCTGTAGTGTTGCTGTTTTTATTGGAAATTCAATTCTGGTTCTTGGCCCTGAATGCCTTTCTCTCCCTATATTGTCTGACTTTTTGAAGCTGTGGAATGTGCTAACAAACATGCCACAAGGAAATTGGATTCGGTGACAGAATCCCCAGGCCCTAGTCAATGACCTTGAACAGGCCTGCCTTGGGTATTCTGGTCCCTACGAAGTGGATGATCCCCAAAAACCTGCAGCCAGGTCCTGCCACATGCTTCTGCAGCTGCTGGCAAAGCTGCTTGCTGAGTTGTGTCTTTTTTCTTGGTTTGTCCATTGGACCCTGAGCCCTGGAACCATCCCCTCATCTGCTTGATTTAGGTTCATGCAGCTCCAAAAGCAATCTTACACTCTTGCCTCTGACAGTTTCTCTTAAGATAAAAACAGATGCTCAGGAGCAAAGTTGTTTTTTCTATTTCATATCATTATATTTTAAGACAAATTTCTTTGGGCATTAAGATACTGCTATCTACATCTGTTTACATCATTTAATTTTCTGCCAAAAATTTGTACGCTTACATGATTTTAATGGGCAAAACTAAAGCTACAGTCTCCTCTCACACAAGGCGGGCTGGTGATGTTCATTTTCCACTGCCCCTTCTCCATCCCTCTGTCCCATGAACCCCATCTAAGAGTTCTGTCTTGCACTCTGGAGGGAAAACTTTTTATTTTTAAGTTTCTTTCTTTCTTTTTTAAATAGAGGACTGGGGCTTAAGGGAAACCAACTTGCCTAAGAGCTCTGATTTGATTTTCTTCTTGGGCTTACTTTCTTACTTTGAAGATTCCCCAGAAACAACTTCAGAGATATGAGTACCTAAAATTATGTTTAAATCTCTTTTATGAATTCCTGAAATTACTGAGGTGATAAGGGGCTAGAAGTAGTACTCCTACTGGGTGATTCATTGTCCTCATGTGATTCCTGCTAAATTAGTAAAGTTTAATCTCATATGATGACATCTCCGGGAGACACAAAGTGCCAACAAGCTCTAGAAGAATCCACGGTTTGTCTGTGTCTGTAGTGGAATGGAATTTATTCATTTAAAGCTCATCCATCCTTGCTAAGTATTTCTTTAAACATACAACCTTAAGTTGTTACTAGTTTTCTGCCATGTTTTTAGGGTTGGAAGACGTGTGCCTCTTCCCAAGAGCTTCCCCTGAAGAACCTCAACTTCAGTTGCTTCTGTATGTCATGTCTCCAGTGGATACAGACTCAAAGTATGCTAGGTTCTCAACCCCTGGATTTGATGAACCACTAAAGGAAGCTGGAACTAGGAAGGGGGCTTTAAACTGGGGACCCTGACCCAGCTGAAGAAGCTGATTGCATCAAGGGCAGGAGAAGGCCAAACTTGACCATCCATTTGGGACACCAAGCAAAAGAACCATTCAAGCTGATGGTCCGTGGGATTGCCAGGAGAGGTTAGCTCTGTGGTTTTATCTTCTTTCAGGTGCTGGAGCTCTGAGGACTGAAAACACTGGCCTTTCTGGTGATTACACTCTTCATTGGTAGGAACTCAGTGGCTCCTGAGAGCATGCCTTTTGGAGGGGATATAGGAAACAGGGCACAGCCTCTAGGGGCAAGGTATTGGAGTGGATCTGGAGTTTGGTGGTGATAGAGCTAGAAAATTCGGTTCAGTGAAGCACTCTGTAGAGGGGTTGTCTGGGAGCCGAAATGAAAAAATGGTCCTTGAAATGTTTGGTTCAAGTAATATTTTTACCAATTACAAACTTAATATCATAGCACAATCTGTGTACACAGTTCAGTTCAGTTCAGTTCAGTTGTTCAGTCGTGTCCGACTCTGTGACACCATGGACCGCAGCAAACCAGGCTTCCCTGTTCATCACCAACTCCCGGAGCTTACTCAAATTCATGTCCGTCGAGTCAGTGATGCCATCCAACCATCTCATCCTCTGTTGTCCCCTTCTCCTCCTGCCCCCAATCCCTCCCAGCTTCAGGGTCTTTTCCAATGAGTCAGTTCTTTGCATCAGGTGGCCAAAGTTTTGGAGTTTCAGCTTCAGCATCAGTCCTTCCAATGAATGAATATTCAGGACTGATTTCCTTTAGGATTGACTGGTTTGATCTCCTTGAAGTCCAAGGGACTCTCAAGAGTCTTCTCCAACACCAGAGTTCAAAAACATCAATTCTTTGGTGCTTAGCTTTCTTTATGGTCCAACTCTCACATCCATACATGACTACTGGAAAAACCATAGCTTTGACTAAATCGATCTTGTCAGCAAAGTAATGTCTCTGCTTTTTAATATGCTGTCTTGGTTGGCCATAGATTTTCTCCCAAGGAGCAAGCATCTTTTAATTTCATGGCTGCAGTCACCATCTGCAGTGATTTTGGAGCCCAGGAAAATAAAGTCTGTCACTGTTTCCATTGTTTCCCTATCTATTTGCCATGAAGTAATGGGACCAGATGCCATGATCTTAGTTTTTTGAATGTTGAGTTTTAAGCCAACTTTTTCACTCTCCTCTTTCACTTTCATCAAGAGGCTCTTTAGTTCTTCTTCACTTTCTGCCATAAGGGTGGTGTCATCTGTGTATCTGAGGTTATTGATATTTCTCCCAGCAATCTTGATTCCAACTTGTGCTTCATCCATCCTGGCATTTCGCTTGATGTACTCTGCATATAAGTACAACTTGAAAAAAGCTCATAGCATAGAAAATCACAAAGATGAAAACATCTTTCATGATCCAATTAATCAGAAATAAATATTGCTTACAATTGGTACACATTCTTCAAATCTCTTTCTTTGTAACTTAAAGATCAGTGTTGTATATATACTTTGGATGTCTTTTTTAATAATACAAAGTCCATATTATTAATTGCTAAACTATTATATATTTCTTGAAGTGAAAATTTTCTGGATCAAAGGGGAGACCCTTGTTGTATAGAACATATATATATCTTTGCCCACAGAAGCAGTGTTTTCTTTGTCCCTGACAGGGCTTTCCTGAGTCTGAGCTTCATCAGGGCAAGGTCAGAATGCACGGGACTCAGGGCGCTTGTCATTGTGAAAATTCCCTGTACTGGGGAATGAAGAGTCCTTAAAGTTTCTGGTCTTGGCTTGGCCACTTACCTGTATATGACCTTAAGTGAATAACCACCTTTGTGGCATTTGTTCTCTCATCTGCAAAATGATGTTGAATTTTATAATCTCCAGGCTCCCTTTAAATTTTTACATTTTCTTGTCCTCAATAGCAGTGAAAATACTGAATGAATCACCCAGATTTGAAAGCCAAATATTAACATCAAACACTTGGTAAACTTGGACAGTCTTTCAGAAGAAGATTCTTGCTGCACAGATCAAGAAGAAAGATGATGTTTGAATGCTGAGAAAGAAAACTCCTCCTCCTCCACCTTATTTGTTTATTTTGAGTCAAGGAATATGGAATATAACTTTATTTGGAAAACTGGCTGACCGAGAAGGTGGCAGACTAATGTCTCAAAGTAACTGTCTTCCCCCTGTCCACTTTAGATCTGAGACACCCAGAAGCTGTCACATTCTTGAGTGAATGACCACTCCCCTTCTTTTGTGCTCTCCACTATGCTGTACAGTACATTCTCATTTCATGAAATTAATTTCTTAGTTCTCTTTTTCCCCCATCTTATGTGGCTTCCTCATTTAAGCAGATGGGAAAAGGACAAAAATGATTGATAAAGAACAAATGCGAAATCATAAGTATGATTTTCAAATTTCATATGAAAGTATGGAATTTCGTGAATGAATCCAGACAGCAACAGAGGGAATGGGCTGCTGGTGGCCAGGGTGAAATGGACCACAAAAAGCCATGGAGACCGACTTATGTTCTGGCCCTTCTCAGGGCGGCCACTTTTGCTCTGACTCAGACACTAGAACTATTTCTTAGCTTTCTATGCTGCAACAAGGCACATAGTGCAATCTGGTAGTTGAATCAATTCTTCCTGGTCGGTTGGGCCAACAAATGAATGATTAGTATTTTTCTCTTGGCGCAGCTGAGTTGCTATTAAAAAATGCTCTTAAGCACTTAGAATAAAGCAGTATGTACAAGAAACCAGTGGGAACCTGGGGGAGGGGGAAGCAGGCATTCACAGGGCTAATTTATTTCAGATCACACCCAGGAAATCCAGTTTATCTAAACAAATCCTGGGCCAGGAGTTAGGGCGGAGGGAGAGAAACCCTGAGCAGCCACAAAATATTAAGCATTGCAGAGCTGGATAAAGCAGGATTGGGAGACTCAATGACTGTTTAAATTGTTATAGAATGTAAACGCATTGGATGACATCTAATCCGGCTATATTTCCCTCAATTATTTCACCCCAGCAGGGTTTACTTTCCCATCAGTACTGGATCACAGAGCTGTCAGCTGGCGCTTTTGAAGGGTGATTTGTTGCTCTTATGATGATACTGAAATCTGTTTATGGTTGTTTATCTAAGGGTCATCTTTCTTCTGAGGCAGTTTTCTCCTCCTGGGGTTGTATTTGGGCAGCTCTTTTAAATTCCCTAAACAGAACAACTGTCAGGGTTTTATAAAGAGTAAATATTCTGTCCATGTTAATTTTATGACCTATGACTATATCCCAGTTATTGAGCCAACTATGGTAATAATGATGCTTTATTTATTGAAGATGTTTTAAAGTTTACCAGACACATTCAAACGCATTATTTCACATGGCAATTATACATACTGGGCAGTTTACAATGTGCCAGATACTGTCCTAAGCAACAATTCCAAGGTGTGGGGACTACTTTCACCTCCATTTTACAGGTGAGGATATAGAGGCACAGAAGGTTGGGCAACTTGCCTAAAGGCGCCCAGCTGGTAACCATACTGCAGGCAGGGGCATGAGGACAGCATAGTGCAGAGCAGTCTCTGCGGAGTTCTCAGCCGATGTCCGCTGGGGATTCAGACGGCCAAGAATCATCCTGCGATGTGGAAGACTGGGGTTTGATCCCTGGGTTGAGAAGGTCTTTCTGGAGAAGGGAATGGCTCTTCATTCTAGTATTCTTGCCTGGAGAATTCCATGGACAGAGGAGCCGAAAGAGCTGTAGTCAGTGGAGTTGCAAGGAGTCCTACAAGACTGAGTAGCTCTTCACTTTCACTTCTGTTAGAGTAAGGGGAATGAATATGTACTTCCAGAAGAATTTGAACTTAATCATGACTCCGAAGGCTCAATATTTCATTTAAATTGTGTGTTTTTCTTATAATTTTGGGCACAATTTGCACTCTTTAGCTGGATTTGTTTTAGTCCAAATCTGTATCAAATTTCTGAAGGAAGCTGATGTTCCAGGATGCCCTCTGTTTATCTTGATGCCTCTCGTTGCTCTGACATACTGCTCACTGGGCGCCACTGGGAGCATACCTCTTCCAGTTTGAGAATTCCAGATATCACGGAGACATCACTGGACTGTGAGGCAGGAGAGAACTAGGGCCTCGCTTCAGTGTTGCTAGTGGGTGCCTGTGGGTCCATGAACAAGCCACATGCACTTCAGAGCTCAGAGTTTCTCACATGAGAAGTGAGGATTGGATCAGAGCAGTGTTCTTACACTAGCCTCCTGAAACTCCTCAGCTTCTAGACAGATGGAGAAAGGAGCAAAGGTGAAGGCCCCTTATCACCTCTGTTACATACTTACATTTCGAGCCTTCTGGTAAGATTTATGTAGGCCAGTTGAATCTCACTCATTTCAAATATGTAAACAAAAACGTTTGGGAAAAACTAACAGATGAACAAGATGATCTAAGGCCAGTCTAGCTTAAGAATCTAAAGAGAGTGGCCGAAGTCTACTCTCCTTAGATTTCTTTTTTTAAAAACTCTTTAAAAATTTTTTTATTAGAGTATAATTGTTTTACAATTTTGTGTTAGTTTCTGCTATACAACAAAGTGAGCCAGCTATGTGTATACATATATCCTCTCCTTCAGCGTCCCTCGTATCCCACGCCTACCCCATCCCTCTCGGTCATCACAGAGTACCGAGCTGAGCTTCCTGTGTTGTGTAACAGCTTCCCACTTGGCCTGATCTGGGTTCACTTGGGAAATGTCTTCACTGTGTAAATGGTGATTAGTTATTTTGTTTTGTCATGTTTTAGGCAATGTCCCCTGGGCTTTCCTTTTCATGGCCAAATCTAGACGATTTGTGTTTCTTTTGGAAGTGGGACGGGGATTCAGTTGGAGCGTTAGAAGTTACTGTCATTTTGGTTCTTATGCTTGTGTCTTTTAAGAACATCACATAGCTCTGTGCGTGTTAGTCGCTCAGTCGTCTCTGACTCTTTGCGACTGCATAGGGTGTAGCCTTCCAGGCTCCTTCGTCAATGGGATTTTCTAGGTAAGAATACTGGAAAGAATTCTTTAAGTTCAGTAATAAGCCATTTCCTTCTCCAGGGGATCTTCCTGACCCAGGGATCAAACTGGGGTCTCCTGCATTACAGGCAGACTCTTTACCGTCTCAGCCACCAGGGAAGCCCGGGACTAAATACCATTCTTAAGATTTGGATTAAAAACCAAAAACAAGTATATTATGACTACAGAAAACAGACCTTAAATACAAAGATACAGAAATTTTGGAAATAAAATGATGGAAAAAGATATGATGTAAAATCTAAAGTAAACCAAAATAGCTATGCTAATAGCAACGGACAAAGTAAATATAAAGCCCAGAAGTGTTACTGCAGCCAAAGAGAGATAGTTGTTGATGATAAAATGTCAATCCATCAGGGAAATAGAACAATTCTAAAGGTGTATATATAATCTACATAGCCTCAATATATTTTAAAAAATGGCTAAATTTAAGGGAAAGGTAAACAAATCCATAAATCTGGAAAACTCAAAATTCTCAGGATGTAGCTCTTGGGAATATCAAGGATTAACTATACTTTATATGTATGTAATACTTTTATTATGCACAAAGTGTTCTTTTTGCTTTGAATAATTCCTTTTAAGTAAGAAAGAAGAAGGTATGAAGTAAGGTTTCTACTGTACAACAAAATGAATTAATTATATGTATAGATATATCCTCTCCTTCTTACACTTTGATATGAATATACACATTATCTTCCCAGAGAACTCTATCTATATGCAGTGAATGAGCTTCTTTATTTCTTTGTCCTTGTTTTTTTTCCTGCCAGACTTCGGGTGCAGAGAACTGACTAATTTATATTCCTTAATTCAAGGCACATTGTCATCATCCATACAAGGCCTCTTTACTGTTTAAATTTATTCCATTTCCTCCCTTCTTTTTCAATTTCTACTCCCACTCAGTCTCAAAATTCCACCTTCTTGTCTGCTCTACCGAAGTATCCTGGGAACTACAATTTTCAGAATCTCTTGACAGTAAGGTTCCACTTTATATTTTGCCAATGAGAAGCACTTATTAAAGATTTGGAAGGCAAAATAGATGCAGGTGTCATTAATTTCCCTCCATCCCTGGCATGCAGATATCAGGATTTAGACAGATGAGATTTTACGGCATTTTACTACATCAGCTGTGAACTTCAACAGTGATTTCCCGTAGGTACTGACTTGGCTAACAGAAACTTCCTACTTCTCTGAGAGGTAGAGCATCCTTCTTTGACTTTTTCTCCTCATCAACTCTATCAATTTTTAACGCAGCATTTTCTCTGTTAAGTCCTTTCTTGATTGAAATATGTAGTGTGCTAGTGTTTTCCTGACCAAATATTAACTGATAAAATATTTGGTATAAGTAGTGGCTGCAGGAAATATATCTTCATATATGGAAAGCTGGGATTCATAATATATCTACTTAATATTTGAAAGCAGTGATGTCATGATTGGCAGTGACATGGATATTAATAATCTATGGCATAACCAGAAACATTATTTAAATGATCACCTGTTGTTGCCAACATCAAGTTTTCTGTTGAAGAAAAGACTTTGGGTGATCAAGTGACTGTTGCGGTCAACTGGGACTATGATTTTGGACAATGGCTTATGACTATTATAGAGAGTTTAAATATCTGATTAAAGCACAGTTAGGGAACCAGGGAACTTAGATGACTGAGTTAAAATGACCTATTAGATACTGTGGCTGCAGGGCTAATGTAGAAATGTCAGATCCACACTTTGATCCTGCATCTCATAGAATTACACTGTAGGTTGAATTCATAGCCTTGCTATGTCCTGTGTGACAATTATGACATTGCTTAGCAAAGAGAGGTACCATAAAGAGTGGGTTGGGAATATGTGGTAAAGGTTGGACGAATCTGGTTACCTTAAAGCCCCACATCTGACACTCTCTTCCCAGCAGGTCTTCCCTCCCTGTCTGAGGAGGCTAGTTTTCTATTTTTGGAAAAGCCTGCGATAATCTTACCTGGAGCAGTTCTCTTATAAGTAGATCCTAGTTTTCCTTGAGACTTGTTTCTACAAATCCTCATTACCAGCCTACCTGTCATAGCCCAGTATATCCCAGAGGGACAAGTACAAGTCTGATTGGGAAAAAATAGCTTATGCTCCCTGATCCTCAGTTTCAAGAGAGATAGAAACAATCATGGGCTATGTCACAGTTATTGATATGGCTGCACTATCAAAAGATTATGGCTTCAGTGTGTGTCAATTTCAACAACTAGGAATGGCTCTACAGTTCTCTCTGCTGGTTGACTCGGTGATAATTTGTTTGCAAAATTTACTCAATAATTCTCTAACTACTGTATACCTGTCCTTTTGTGATGGGACTTTGCCACTTCTTCCATCAAAAGGACTTTACTATTTCTTCACTTCTTGAATCTGTACTTGGCAAAGTAACTTGCTTTGGCCAATGAGACATTAGCAAACATGATCTAAGCAGAGACTCGAAAAGTGCCTTGCTGCTTGGAAACATTCTGCCTTTAACAAGCTTAGGCTAGGTGTTGGTGGATGAATGATCACTTGAAGACTTGAAGAAAAGCCTCAACAATCTCAGACAAATATTTAGATATGTGAATGAGGTTATCCTAGGTCGTACAGCCTTAAACTAAAGAACTGCCCAACAAGCCCAGGGAATCACAGAAATAATACTGTGGTTTGAATCCACTGTTTTTGAGAGAGTAATTATGTAGCAGAAGTTAACTAGTACTGTTTGAAGTCTGAATTTAACTCTGTCCCACAATAAATAAATTGAGATGCTAGGACTCACTTATCCACCCTCTCATCAGGTCCTTGGAAAGAGTCCAAATGATACTTGTCTCAGGAAGGCATGAAAAAATTTTTTTGTGTGAGAGGAGCATTGACATTCTTTAAAATCTCTGTAGTGACTTTCCTGTGAAAATTGAGAATGAAGGCTGGTGATGCTGCTGTTGAAATGATCTTTTGCTAGGATGCTACTGCTACTGCTGCTAAGTCACTTCAGTCGTGTCCGACTCTGTGTGATCCCATAGACGGCAGCCCACCAGGCTCCCCCGTCCCTGGGATTCTCCAGGCAAGAACACTGGAGTGGGTTGCCATTTTCTTCTCCAATGTGTGAAAGTGAAAAGTGAAAGTGAAGTCGCTCAGTCGTGTCCGACTCTTAGTGACCCCATGGACCGCAACCTACCAGGCTCCTCCATTCATGGGATTTTCCAGGCAAGAGTACTGGAGTGGGGTGCCATTGCCTTCTCCTTTTGCTAGGATAGCAGTGATCGAAAAACAACACTGACAACCAGAGATCAAATGAGCAGATTACCAACATGGGAATCAAGATTGAAGTGGTAATCATGACTGACCTTCAAAAATCTTTGATATTTAATTGCTTATCATTCTCCAAGAATCAACAGATGGAAAGCTATGAAAATCTTACTTGATATGCATAAACAGAAGTATTCTAGGTCTTGATCTGAGGCCTCACAATGGGGATTTATGGTCCTTTAGTCAATTCTTATTCTTGAACAAGTTTATGGACCTAGAATCCCTTGAATGAAATTAGGGCAGGTCCTCTGGAAAAAGAATCTCATGGCTCTGACACAAAGTATGTATTGCAAATATTTTTCTTAGTCTTCTCCAAAGAGTCACTTAATCATTTACTAGGTGCTATGTACTGGGGAGGGGGCTTCCCAGGTGGCTCAGTGGTAAAGAATCTACCTGGAGATGCAGGAGAGGCAGCAGACATGGGTTTGATTCATGGGCCGGGAAGATGCCCTGGAGAAGGAAGTGGAAACCCACTCCAGTATTCTTGCCTGGGAAACCCCACGGATAGAGGAGTCAGGTGGGCTACAGTCCATAGGGTCGCAAAAAGTTGGACATGACTGAGCAACTGAGCGTATACACACACATACTGGGGAAAGAGAAATACCCTGACTTTCGGAAATTGCTGAATATCTGACTCTGAGTTGACACTAATCACTGAATACCTCAAAACCCACTATGGTTGTGTGATAAATGGAATTTTGGCTTAAGTCTATTTCACAATGGCCCCAGTGGCTACTTTTCTAGTTTTGGAATATATATTTAATAATTAAAATAGGCATACTTGGTAGTCACCCACATGTTGGCTATTTGACCCATGGAATAACAATGTTAAAATTTTCACTTCAGCAATCAACATAATTTAGATTATGTTGCAGGAGGAAAAGGAGAAAAATATATTACATTTACTCATATTTTTACTGTTCTTTCTTCCTGATTTTCCAAAGTTCCTTATTTTATCTTTTTTTTTTTTTCTGTTTAGAGAATTTCCTTTAGATACACTTCAAGTGTAGGCCAACTGGTGAAAAATTAGTTTTCCTTCATCTGAGATTATCTTGATGTTCCCTTCCTTCCTGAAGGATATTTTTACTGGTTGTAAGATTCTGGATTGAGTACTCTTTTCTTTCAACTCTTAGAAAATATTATGCCATTTATTTGTGACTTCTATAATTTCCTTTATGAAATTTATTGTCATTCAAATTGTTTTCCCCCCCAAAGAAAGGTATCATTTTGCTGTGGCTGTTTTCAAAATTTTTTCTTTGCCTTTAGTTTTCAGAAGTTTAGTTGTTATGTGTCTTGGCATGGATTGCTCTGATTTATTCTTTTTGGTGATCATTCAGCTTCTTGATGGTCTAGTTTATACTTCTTGCCAAATTTGCACATTTCTTAGCCATTATTTTTTTGAATACTTTTTCATTCTTGCCCTTTCCCCCTTCTTTTTGTGACTATAGTGACATGCATGTTAAACCTTTTGTTATAGTCTCATAGGTCTCTGAGGCTCTATTAATTTTACATTTACCCCTGTTCAGATTGGGTAATTTATTTTGTTCCAGTTCATTGATTCTTTCCTTTGTCCCTTTCATTCCACTGTTGAGCTCATTCAATGAGTTTTTTATTTCCATTATTGCATTTTTCCATTTTAAAGTTTCCATTTGGTTCTTCCTTACATCTTCTGTTCCTTTGTTGAAGCTTTCTATTTTTTCCATTTGTTTTAAGCATGCTTGCAAATGCTCACTGAGGCATTTTTACAGTAGCTGCTTTGAAATATTTGTCAGATAATTAAACTCAAATTAACTTTGTTCATTTAGCTTGAGATCTTCCTGTTTCCTGCTGGGATGAGTGATTTTCAACTGAAACCTGGATGTTGTTTTAGTTATCATGAGACTTTACATTATGTAAAGCTTCTGTTTGAACTGGTTTCTTCTGGCACAGTTTTAGCAGGAAAAGAGAGGGCACCGCCTTGTTACTGCCAGGTGGGTGTAAAAATCTGGATTATCTGTCCAGTCACATTGATCTCCAAAGGCAGAGTTTCCTTGTTACTGCTGGATGAGGACAGTAGTTCCAGGTCCCCTTGTGGCTGCTATAGATACCATAGAATATAGCAGGCTGGGGATGAGTCCTGGCTCCCTATGTGCCATTCTCTGACCCCATCGTGGTGGACATTTCACTGTAGCTTTGTGCCTGTGAACCAGTCTTTCCACACAGCCTTTGCTGGCCTGGGGAGTGGTGAGCCCACTTCTGATTATTATGTGGTGTTTAACTGGAGAAGAATAGTTATTATTATTTTTTTTTACAGTGGACTATTACTCAGCCATAAAAGGAATGAAGTTGGTTCCTTTGTAGAGACTGTGGATGAACCTAGAAACTGTCATACAGAGAGAAGTAAGTTAGAAAGAGAACCACAGATATTGTATATGAATGCATATACATGGAAACTAGAAAAATGGTACAGCTGAACCTATTTGCAGGGCAGGAATAGAGACACAGATGTAGAGAACAGAGGTGTCGACATGGCGGGGGTAAGGGGAGTGGGATGAACTGGGAGATTGGAATTGACATATATACACCACCATGTATAAAACAGATCGCCAGTGGGGACCTGCTGTATGCACAGGGAGCTCAGCTCTGTGTCCTGTGGTGACCAGATGTGTGGGATGGGGTTGGGGTGGGATGGAGATCCAAAAGGAGGAGTTATAGGTCTACACATGGCTGATTCATGTTGTCATACAACATATGAGGCTGCTACTTCCTTGGTTCTTTAGGTCGAGAACAGGCTTTCACTGGAGACATTTTTGGTCTGTACCTTGACTTCTTCAACTCTAAACTGGCGTATGCCAAGCAAGGTGAACACCTAGGAACATGCCACTATGCTGTTACACAGTTACTAAGGTTCTTAGACAGTCTTCCTTCTCTTCTTCATCTTTTAGAATCTTTTTACATATTTTTAATTCTACAATATCCTGGATCTTCAGTTGTAACTTAGGGGGAAAACAGACAAGTGCTTCTACTCCACCTTTTCCAAAAGCCTCTCTCTATTTTATGTAGTAAACACAGCAGAAACTGTTTGCTGTAAGTGAGTGGGGCCTTTCAGGCATCATGTGGTCTGCAAGGATTATGACTATTTCCCCATCTGGATCTCACACCTGTTCTCTATATTAATGGCATCCTGGTGAGTGAGTGTGAGTGCTTAGTGCATTACATACATAAGAGAGTGAGAGATAAATCCATAAATAAATATTCTGAAGCCTGACACTTGAAGATTCTGAGCCCAGAGATCCAGAGCAGGTCAAGAAATTACCTTCATAATGAAAAAAAGAAAACTCTTCATACCTTGTACCCATAAAATTAAGAAATGGCAGAATATATGGCGGGTCTCTCTGAAGTTTATTTTTATTCATTTGTTTTGATCAGTGAGAAGTAGATTTACTTAGGGAGGAAACACTCTACAGAGAGAGTGTGGGCCATGTTGGAAGGTGAGGGGACCCTAAATATGGTGTGGTTAGTTTTCATAGGCTGGGTAATTTTGTTGGCTAATGAATGGGAGGGTTATTCCAACTATTTTGGGGAAAAGGTGAGGATTTACAGGAGTTGGGTTGCTGTCCACTTTTTTATTTTATTTGATCAGCCTCAGGACTGTTGTGGTGCTGGTAGGTATGTCATTTAGGTTATTGAGCTGTTATGATGAGCATATACTGAAGTTCAAGGTCCAGTGGAAGTCAACTCATCTAATGTCTTGGACCCATTTGGTTCTAATCAGTTTATTTCATGTCCTATGGCTATGTCACTCTTTTAAAGGCTGTTTCCTGCCTCTTGGAAGTTAAGAGATAAAACACACCCCATTTGAATGCACGCTTGTGACCTATTTACTAAGTAACCTATAATGCTGTAAATTTTAGGGAGTTATAGTATACAAGAAGTCTCTATAGTTAGTCCAGGCTTCAGTACAAATTCCTCTTCCAACTCAAGTTTTATGATTTAGAAGACTCAGTGGTAGTTGAGGTCCAGTGGGTAGTGATGCTGTATGGAGCCTCTGGCAAGCCACAGTAAGAGAAGCCACAATAAGAGAACTTAAATACAGATCCCTAGGATTTTGGGAGTAGTGCCACACACCCTTAAACAAATGTTATTTTTCTTTTGAGAAACAGGTCTTGTCTTGATGGTGGGTCATGGATAAAGATTCCACTTCTGATCATGACATTACCAGTGGGCAAGTAACTTGAGCCACTCAGCATGAACTTGGTGTTATCTGATGCCCAAAATAGAAAGTTGGGCATATGCTGCAGGACTCTATAATATACTTGAAGTAGATGAAAAAGTTCAAAAAGTAACTAAGGCAACAAGTATATTGTATGAGCAGCTGACTCAAACTGCCATCATAGCTACTCCTGCTGCATTTTCACTTCTCTCTGGATCCATTTATATGAACTCATGGGAAATTCTTCAAGATCAGTTGATTGAGAAAGCAAAATTAAGCTTTATTTAAATATAGGCTAGCACCATCTGGGAATGGATTATTGTAGTGTTATAGCCACAGTCAGCATTGGTTCTGAAAGATTAGTAAAGACATGTAAGACAAATCTTCCCAGTGGGTATAACCTCAAATGATACATCTTGTGGCTTACTTTGGATGGATGAAAGGCTGTCTACAGGAATGAATATATGCCCTTCATGGGCAGACATTAGTCTTTTGGCCCAGGTCTTGGAGGAATTGATGACACAGGAATATGGAGAAAGGGTATGCATGAGAGTGGATCGTCGAAATTCTCCAGATAGAATGAGAAGATATTTGTGCCTCTTTTAAATGCTAACTAAAGGGTACCTACTGTACAGAAGACTCAAGAGGACAAGGTGACCCTTTCTGTGGATGTCATTCAGCATCTTTTCCCAAATGCTTCAGTTTTTGCTCAATGGACTCATGGATAAAGTTGCCAGCATTAGAGGTTTTGCATTAGCTCAGCAACATAAACTTTCCCTCACTAAGGCTTAGACCACTGCTGGATACCCAACTTCTTCATGGTAGAAGCTGTCTAAGCCTGACATGATACGGTTCCTCAGTGGCAGGTTTATTATATTGGACCACTTATATCAAAAAGAGTGTAGCATTTTGTCCTTAAAGGAACAGGCATTTATCCCAGATATGAATTTGTTTTTCCTGCCTGTAATGCTTTTGCTTCACCATCTGTGAACTCAGCAAATGCCTTATTCACCACATGGCATTCCATCCTATATTGTTTCTGACCAAGTAACTAATTTTACTACAAAAAAGTGCAATAGTACTTTCATGCCCGTAAGACTCACTTGTCTTTTTTTGTATTTCCTCCCATAGGAGGGTCTGGTTTTATAGAATGGTGCCTGGCTTAGTGAAGACTAGTTATTGTGCCCAGCAGGAAGCACAAAGCTTGGATGGGTAGAGAACTGTCAAATACATCATATACTTTGAACAAGTGACCAATTTGTGATGCATGTTCTCCCATAGCCAGATTGCACTTGACTGGGGGCTAAGAGTAGGAAAAAGGAGTGATGGCTCCTTGCACTATTATTTTTGTTTTTGATTGTGCTGGGTCTTCGTTGCAGTGCATGGGCTTTCTCTAGCTGTGATGCATGGGCTTAGTTGCCCTGCAACATGTGGGATCTTAGTTCCTCGACTAGGGAATCAAACCCAAGTCCCCTTCATTAGAAGACAGATTCTTTACCACTGGAATACCATGGGAATCCCTGCACTATTATTATTTTTATTAAACTTTTTATTTTGTATTGGGTATCACCGATTCACAATGCTGTGATAGTTACAGGTGGACAGCGAAGAGACTCAGTCGTACACATACATACATACATTCTCCTTCGAACCTGCTTCCCATCCAAGTTGCCACATAACATTGAGTAGAGTTCCATGTGCTATACAGAAGGTCCTTGCTGGTTATCCATTTTATTATTTATTTTTAAAACTTTTTATTTTGTATTGGGGCATTGCCAGTTAACAATGTTGTGATAGTTTCACGTGAACAATGAAGGGACTCAGCCATGCATTATACATGTATCCATTCTCCTCAAACTCCTCTCCCTTTCAGGCTCCTGCAGGTTATTATTATTTTCAATAATCATTATCCCTCTTGCAAAAATTTGCTTCACATGCCTGAATCTTTAGTTTCTGTTGGATTAGTGATCTTAGCTCCCAAAGGAGAAAAACTTTCTTTAGGGGACATTACAATGAAACAGAAGTTTCGCATTTTGTTCTCCTCATGTCACTGAATCAAGAGACACAGAAGGGGGTTCCAGTACTGTCAAAAGTAATCAACCCTCAAAGAAGGTTGCTACTTCAAATCAGGATCAGAAAGCACATATGGGGAATCCAGGGAGTTAGGTGTGCCTGTTAGTGTTGTTCTTTCATGCCAGCAAAAATCTGATGAAAGATTATAACTGATTTGCATTGTTGTGTGGCAGAAACAAACACAACATTGCAAAACAATTTTCCTCCAGTTAAAAAATAAATTAAAAAAATGATTATAGCAGCCTAACACAGGCAGGGCCACTAATAATAGTTCAGACCATTTAGGAATAAAGTTTTGGGTCAGTGTACTAGATCAAGAGGGGTTTCCCCATTCTTTAGTGGCTCAGCAGTAAAGAATCTGCCTGAAATGCAGGAGCTGCAGGAGACATGGGTTTGATCCCTGGGTCAGGAAGATCCCCTGGAGAAGGGCATGGAAACCCACTGCAATACTCTTGCCTGGGGAATCCCAAGGACAGAGGAATCTGGCAGGCTACAGTCCATAGGGTGGCATAGAGTCGGACAAGGCTGAAATGACTGAGCACGCATGCACTAGATCTAGAACCATAGCCTAAAGTGGTAGCTGAAGGACAAAGAGATTATGGAATGGGTACTGCAGTAAGAGTTAAAACACTATGGTCTTGGATAGAAATGATGACTGTAGCAGTTATTCATATTTTCTTGTCTTAGGCTTATATGCATATGCCTTTGTTTATATATCTTAAACAATACAGAATTTCCATTGCCCCTCTTGACTTTCCCGCTACTGTTTTATATAAATATGCTGTGGTTGATTAAGTACATGTCTTTAGATTGATTGCATGTTGTTGAAGAGGAACTGTGATTGAACTAGATGATGGTTACAGTCAGTGATGATGTTACACTTGGGAACATTTTTGGGAAGAGGGTGAATGCCTTCTTATTTGTACAAGAGTTGTCTCTTGCATCATGTTAGGCAGAAAGTGTGCTTCTGATACTATTGTTGTTTGGAAGTTAAATATAGAAGGGGGTGGATGAGCAGCCAGAAGAATGTCTGCTGGTCTTTAGCTCCATTCCAACTTCCTTTCAGGTGTTCTCAGTATCACTAAGCTAAAAACTTATATGTTCCAGATTCCCGTATCAGAAGGGTGTTCTGTTTATATTTCACTAATGGGAGATGCCCTCACTAGAATTAGAAGGCCATTATTTTTCCTCTGTGGTGGCAGGCAGATGTGTGGCTGCTGTGAGATCTTGCAGTGACTTCGGGGCTTGTCCCATAAATCGCCTGCCTTGGTGCTCATGCAGCTGGGACCATCGGTGACATTTCCTTTAGTCCTTGTGGGTTACAGCATCAACATCCTGTTTTTTTCATGAAGGCTGATTGTGAACTGGGGAACTGGCACTGATCTTCCCTACCCTTCACTCCTCTAGCCTTTCCAATAGTTTTCTTTTTAAAAAGCTTAAACTGAATACAACATACTTAAAAAAAAGTTTGTATTAAAATTAAAACTTTTTTGGGGAGTGGCCACAGGACATGTAGGATCTTAGTTCCCTGAGCAGGGATCAAACCTGCTTCCCCTGCATGGGAAGTGTGGTGTCTTAATCACTGGATCACCAGGGAAATCCTGAATTGTTTTGAAAGTACCTCAATCCCTACATTAAGTCCTTTTCTGCTTGGAGATTTCTAGTTTCTCAACTGAATCCTCACTGATAAATCTTTGGTAGAAAATCATTCTTTTATATTTTGTATTTTTATTTTTTTATTGGAGGATAATGGCTTTGCACAATTGTGTTAGTTTTTCCTGTACAACAGAGTGAATCAGCTCAACTGTATGTGAATATTTATATATATCCCTTCCCTCTCGAGCCCCTCTCCCACTCCCCAAGCCCCCAGCCCTGCCGTCTGGGTCATCACAGAGCACCGAGCTGAGTTCCCTGTGCTATGCAGCAGGTATACATAGACATTGAGGTTACTTCCATGTCCTGGGTATTGTAAATAGTGCTGCAGTGAAATTGGAATACATGCATCTTTTTGAATTATGGTTTGGGAGAAAACCATTCTCATTCAGGTCAGTTCAGTCACTCAGTTGTGTCCGACTCTTTGTGACCCCATGGACTGCAGCACGCCAGGCCTCCCTGTCCATCACCAACTCCTGGAGGTTACTCAAACTTATGTCTATTGAGTCAGTGATACCATCCAACCATCTCACCCTCTGTTGTCCCCTTCTCCTCCTGCCTTCAATCTTTACCAGCATCATGGTCTTTTCTAATGAGTCATTTCTTCACATCAGGTGGCCAGAGTATTGGAGTTTCAGCTTTAGCATCAGTCCTTCCAATGAATATTCAGGACTGATTTCCTCTAGGATGGACGGGTTGGATCTCCTTGCAGGCCAAGGGACTTTCAAGAGTCTTCTCCAATGCCACAGTTCAAAAGCATCAATCCTTCAGTGCTCAGCTTTCTTTATGGTCCAACTCTCACATCCATACATGACTACTGGAAAAACCATAGCTTTGACTAAATGGACCTTTGTCGGCCAAGTAATGTCTCTGCTTTTTAATATGTTGTCTGGTTTGGTCATAACTTTTCTTCCAAGGAGCAAGTATCTTTTAATTTCATGGCTGCAGTCACCATCTGCAGTGATTTTGGAGCCCAAGAAAATAAAGTCTGTCACTGTTTTCATTGTTTCCCCATCTATTTGCCTTGAAGTGATGGGACCGGATGCCATGATCTTAGTTTTCTGAATGTTGAGTTCTAAGCCAACTTTTTCACTCTCCTCTTTCACTTTCATCAAGAGGCTCTTTAGCTCCTCTTTGCTTTCTGCCTTAAGGATTGTGTCATCTGCATATCTGAGGTTTGTTGATATTTTCCCCTGTAATCTTGATTCCAGCTTGTGTTTCATCCAGCTCGGATGTACTGATGTACATTTTGCGTGATGCACTCTGCATATAAGTTAAATAAGCAGGGTAACAATATACAGCCTTGATGTACTCCTATCCCAATTTGGAGCCAGCCTGTTGTTCCATGTCTGGTTCTAACTGTTGCTTCTTGACCTGCATATAGATTTCTCAGGAGGCCAGTAAGGTGGTCTGGTATTCCCATCTCTTGAAGAATTTTCCAGTTTATTGTGGAACCATTCCAATATGTGTGAACCATTCCAACATGTGCTGCAATATATGTTCTTGTAAAGTGGTTTTGTGAATGCATTTGATATCTCTTTTTTTACACCAATGGAATTGTGTTATAATTGTGTTATAATTTTGTGTCTGACTTTTTGTATATTTTAGAGATTTATTCTTGCTTTTTAGTTTATTACTGCGTAGGAAGCCACAGCATGCACTTCCTACACATAATATATTCATTCTCTTAGTGATCAAAAAATTTGCCTCCAATTGCCTGTGACTCTGAACAATGTCATAGGAAGCATTATAATGTGTGCACACTTATGAACCTGTGGGATAACTTCTCTGGGATTTATTCCTAGGAGTGGACCCACTGGATCAGAAAAATAAACATTTTGTTTTGCTAAACTCTGGCAGATTCTTTCTAGGATGGCAGTGCCAGTTTATACTCTCACCAGCTGTTTTTGCTTTCTGGTGACTGTAAAGTTACCACATTGTATCAGGTTGTTTCAGTCTGATTTCTGTGATTATTGGTAAGTTGGAGCATTTCTTCAAATGCTTGTTGGACATTTGTGTTACTTTTGTGAACTGGCTCTTTATGTCTGCTCATATGGGAGCTGATTTCTACAAAACCATCTACTAAATCATCTGTCATTCCGCATCGGTTTGTGTTGCTACCTTTATCACATGTCAAGTGTACACCCACCCACCTACATATTCACATGCACACCAGTTTTTGAGTTCTCTGTCTGTCTCACTGATCTATTTTTCTGTTTCTGCTGCAGAAGTTTCTGTTTTGACTAATAAGAATTTATAATATATCTTAATATATTAATGCAACTTTAATCGGCACTTGCAGTTTTACCTATAAAGAAGATGTATTTCCAAATTTTGTTTCCTATCTATACATTTTCTTATGTAAATATTCCATTCATATTCTCAACATATTTTTATTTTTAAAACTTACATTTTTTATCATTTTGAATCAGATTTTATATCTTACAGAAAGTAACCTTTGTCCATAGAATTAATGCAAGAATTCCTTTGCTCTTAACATCAAACTGACTGTTGGATAACTGTTATGAGAGTTGAAAATAATGTGATTCAGTGATAAGTGTGTGTGTGTGTGTGTGTGTGTGTGTGTATCTATATAAATATGTGTTAAGAAAAGAGGTCAGTAACAGGTTTAAAGCTGGAGGACCCACTAGTCTAGTCATTTTCAAATAAAGGCTCAGAAAAATTCAATCCTTTGCCTAAATTCCCACAGCTCATCACTGGCAGAATCCAACCTGGACCCCAGGGTCCTGACTCCCAGCCAAAGCCCTCTTTGGCACACCTTCTGGCCTTCCTTTCAGGGGTTTAATTGACAACTTGTGGAGGACGGGAGGAGGCTGAGGGAGCATGGGGTGGGGGAGGAGGTGGTGTATGGAGGCCTGCTGGCAGGCGCTTGAGCTCCAAATAGAAACATTGCCTCCTTCACAGATTTCAGCTGTAGCCCTTCATTCTTGGCTTCACATTCTTTCTTTTTGTGTCTGTTTCATGGCAGCTGGGTCCCCCACAGCTTCGGCTGCTAATAACGCAGTCCAGAGTCGTGCAGTAAGTAATAGCAGACCAGGAGAGGAGCTCCAGGGGAGAGCAGTCAAGTCCTAGGGCCGCCTCTCCCCGCACCCCCCCAACCCTGCCTGGACTCCTACCTGCCCGGGGCTACTGGGGGTGGTAGTAGGCACTCTCCAGATCCTTTGGGAGGAAGGCCTGTCCATTCCAGAGGTGTCAATCCCACAGAATCTTCGAGAAAACAGGGAGATCCTGAAGGAAAGATAGGCTTGTGGAATGGTTGTTCTGTGAGAGGCAGGCACTGCAACTGGAGGAGAAGAGGAGTGGGGAGGATCAAGTCTTCCTAAGAGGCTTGTAGATCAGCCCCTGGGTAGGTAGCTGGGAGCATGTGGGGGACCTGAGGGACCCAGTCTGTGGTGTCTGAGAGGGCAGGGCTAGTGATGATGTTAACAGTGATGTCACCACCACCACCAGCATCTCCACCATTTACTGAGGACTGCTGTATTCCAGGTATCATGATGAATGTTTATGTGCGAAGTCTCATCCAGTGCTTATATGGTCTGGAAGTGAATGACCCAAAGGCATCCAAAAGGGACAGAGTGGGGACTCAAAGCCATCTCCAACTGACTCTTACCACTCTTACTTCTGATCACTCTCACATAAAGTTCATGTTTTTCCTTTTTCTTACTTGACCTCCACTCCCGAGCTGCAAGGCCTTGCTTTCCGTCTGTGATGCTCAGACCAAGCCCATCCTTCATGTGACACCCATGATGTGGTGATGTTTCCCTCCCTGCACTCCTGTATCAGTCATTGCTTCACTTATTGGGTGCACTTAGTTTTGCCAAACAACAACAACGACAAAAGAAGACCCTTCTCTTTGTGTATGATTATGTGATTCTCCTGCTCTCAACCTAGAAACTTCTTGAAGGTTTACTCATCTTTGTACCATCATCTCCCACCCCCTGCACCAAACATGCCACAGTGCTCTGCTCCATAGGAGTATTTTATTTCTTTAAATGATAAATAGAAAGGCAGTGTCAGGGAGAGCAGAGAGCAGGAAACCTAAAGTTCCAAGACCCAAGTGTGACTCCCAATTCAGTCACCTGCTACTTTTTGAACCACAGGACTGGAAAAGGTCAGTTTTCATTCCAATCCCTAAGAAGGGCAATGACAAAGAAAGCTCAAACTACTGCACAATTGCACTCATCTCACATACTTAGCAAATTCATGCTCAAAATTCTCCAAGTCAGGCTTCAACAGTACGTGAACTGTGAACTTCCAGATGTTCAAGCTGGTTTTAGAAAAGGCAGAGGAACCAGAGATCAAATTGCCAACAACTGCTGGATCATTGAAAAAGCAAGAGAGTTCCAGAAAAACATCTATTTCTGTTTTATTGACTATGCCAAAGCCTTTGACTGTGTGAATCACTAATAAACTGTGGAAAATTCTTCAAGAGATAGGAATACCAGACCACCTGACCTTCCTCCTGAGAAATCTGTATGCAGGTCAGGAAGCAACAGTTAGAATTGGACATGGAACAACAGACTGGTTTCAAATAGGAAAAGGAGTATGTCAAGGCTGTATATTGTCACCCTGCTTATTTAACTTCTATGCAGAGTACATCATGAGAAATGCTAGGCTGGATGAAGCACACGCTGGAATCAAGATTGCTGGGAGAAATATCAATCACCTCAGATATGCAGATGACACCACCCTTATGGAAGAAAGTGAAGAACTAAAGAGCCTCTTGATGAAAGTGAAAGAGAAGAGTGAAAAAGTTGGCTTAAAGCTTAACATTCAGAAAACAAAGGTCATGGCATCTGGTCCCATCACTTCATGGCAAATAGATGGAGAAACAGTGGAAACAGTGACAGACTTTATTTTTTTGGGCTCCAAAATCACTACAGATGATGATTACAGCCATGAAATAAAAAGACGCTTGCTTCTTGGAAGAAAAGTTATGACCAACCTAGACAGCATATTAAAAAGCAGAGACATTACCTTGCCAACAAAGGTCCTTCTAGTCAAGGCTATGGTTTTTCCAGTAGTCATGTATGGATGTGAGTGTTGGACTATAAAGAAAGCTAAGCACTGAAGAATTGATGCTTTTGTACCATGGTGTTGGAGAAGACTCTTGAGAGTCTCTTGGACTGCAAGGAGATCCAACCAGTCCATCCTAAAGGAAATCAGTCCTGGGTGTTCATTGGAAGGACTGATGTTGAAGCTGAAACTCCAATACTTTGGCCACCTGATGGGAAGAGCTGACTCATTAGAAAAGACCCTGATGCTGGAAAAGATTGAAGGCGGGAGGAGAAGGGGGCAACAGAGGATGAGATGGCTGGATGGCATCACTGACTCAATGGACATGAGTTTAAGTAAACTCTGGGAGTTGGTGATGGACAGGGAGGCCTGGCGTGCTGCAGTCCATGGAGTCGCATAGAGTTGGACACGACTGAGTGACTGAACTGAACTGAACTGTTTTCAACCATTTTTTAAATTGAAGTATAGTTAATTTACAATGTTGTATTAATTCCAGGTGTACAGCAGAGTGATTTAAATATATATATTTATGCATACATTGTGCTTATTCACTCAGTCGTGTCCAACTTTTTGTGACCCCTTGGACAGTAGCCTGCCAGGCTGCTCTGGCCATGGGATTTTCCAGGCAAGAATACTGGAGTGGTAGCCATTTCCTTCCCCAGGTGAGCTTCCCAACCCAGGGAACAAATCCAGGTCTCCTGCATTGCAGGTGGATTCTTTACCATCTAAGCCACCAGGGAAGCCTATATATATATATATAGCCTATATATATATATATATATATATATATATATATAACAGACATACACACAAACATATATATATATATATATTACACACACAAACACATATATATATACACACATACATCCATACATTTATATTCAGATTCTTTTCCATTATAGGTCATTATAAGATAATGAATATAGTTCTCTGTGCTAATAATGCATCCTTGTTGTTTATCTGTTTTATATATAGTAGAATGTATATGTTAATCCAAAACTCCTAATTTATCTCCACCCCCTGCTATCCCCTTTGGTAATCATAAGTTTGTTTTTCTAGGTCTGTGAGTCACCTACTATTTTTGAAAACTCAGATATCCATTTCATCATGTATAAATCAGGCATAATAATAAAATGAATAAAGAGCTTGTTGTAAACATCTTTGAAAAGTAAAGAATGATGCACAAATATTGCTGGTGTTTATATATTTCTGTTGTTGTTCAGTCTCCCAGTTGTGTCTGACTCTTTGTGACCCCGCGGACTGCTAGCCCTCCCTGTCCCTCACTATCTACCGGAGTTTGCCCAAATTCATGTCCATTGCATTGGTGATGCCATCCAGCCATTTCATCCTCTGATGCCCTCTTCTCCTTCTGCCCTCAATCTTTCCCAGCATCAGGGACTTTTCCAGTAAGTCGACTGTTTGCATCAGATGACCAGAATACTGGAGCTTTCGCTTCAGCATCAGTCCTTCTAATGAGTATTGAAGGGTTGATTTCCTTTAAGATTGACTGGTTTGATTCTCCTTGCTGTCCAAGGGACTTTTCAAGAGTCCAGCACCACATTTCAAAGGCATCGATTCTTCGGCACTCACGCTTCTTTACTGGAGAAGGAAATGGCAACCCACTCCGGTACTCTTGCCTGAAAAATCCTGTGGATGGAGAAGTCTGATAGGCTATCCATGAGGTCGCAAAGAGCTGGACATGACTGAGCGACTTCACTTCACTTCACGCTTCTTTACAGTTCAGCTCTTACAACCGAACATGACCACTGGGAAGACCATAGCCTTGACTATAAGGACCTTTGTCAGCAGAGTAATGTCTCTGCTTTTCAACACACTGTCCAGGTTTGTCATGGCTTTCCTGCCAAGAAGCAATCGTCTTTTGATTTCATGCCTGCAGTCACCATCCACAGTGATCTTAGAGCCCAAGAAGAGGAAATCTGTCATTACTTCCACTTTTCCCCCTTCTATTTGCCGTGAAGTAATGGGGCTAGATGCCTTGATCTTAGTTTTCTTTTTCTTTTTTTTAATATTTCTGTTACTTAAGCTAAAATCATATACCACAAACTTCATCCTCAGTCTGGTTTAGCTCCTCTCACCACACCCATCACATGTCCTCTGGACACCGCTGTGGTGCCGTTCCTGGGTTTTCTACATTTCAGCCTTATTGACTGGCCATCTGTTCCCCTCGGTTGCTCTGTGTCACTTCTGACACAGGGACTTTGCACAGGATGTTCTTTGTGCCTGGTTCTCCTCTGCCTGGCTATAAAGACTTTCTTTAATTTGAATTGCTCAGGTGTCGTCTCTGCAAGCATGAACTAGATGTTTTATCTTGTCCTTCTCTATGTTGTGCTATAATCACTTGTTTACTCACTTGTCTCCCCACTGAATAAGAGCTCTTTGTATCTTTGTGTCCTCAGCATGAAGCACAGTATCTGGTATCTAGCAAGCATTTTGTAATTTTTTGTGAATGAATAAAATGGTTCATTTACATCAAGAAAAATAACTGACCAGTGATAAAAATGAATTAGAAAATAGGTATGATTTTCAAGAAAGATATATTTCAAAGAGATTTTTATAGAAACTAATGAACATTTCTTTACTTTGTTTTGCCCATTACCTTCAGAATGGAAAGATTTAAATCTTTGAGTGCTGCCAGTAGTGTCATACTCACCCAAACGTTGAGAAAAATATCCCGAGGTAAAAATGCTGAAATAAATACATTTGCACTTAAGTAATGAAGGAAATGGCAACCCACTCCAGTACTCTTGCCTGGAGAATCCCATGGAGGGAGCAGCCTGGTAGGCCTCAGTCCATGGGGTTGCAAAGAGTCGGACATGACTGAGCGACTTCACTTTCTTTCTTTCTTAATGATAAAAAAAAAATCAGCTGATGATTTACTCAATAAATGAGTACAACAAATAGATGAAACACAAAAATTTTCAAATGAGTCTGTGGTGTCAATATTCCTTCATTAAAAGACACCAAATGTCAGTAGGGGGATAAATTAGGAATTTGGGATTAACAAACACACTACTATATATAAAATAGATAAGCAACAAGGACCTATCATATGGCATGGGGAGATATATTTAATATCTTGTAACTAACATAAAAGATATCAAATTGCCAACATCTGCTGGATCATCAGAAAAGCAAGAGAGTTCCAGAAAAACATCTACTCTGCTTCATTGACTATGCTAAAGCCTTTGATTGTGTGGATCACAACAAACTGTGGAAAATTCTGAAAGAAATGGGAATACCAGGTCACCTGACCTGTCTCTTGAGAAATCTGTATGCATGTCAAGAACAACCATCAGAACTGGACATGGAGCAGCAGACTGGTTCCAAATCGGGAAAGGAGTACATCAAGGCTATATACTATCACCCTGCTTATTTAACTTCTATGCAGGGTACATCATATGGAATGCTGGGCTGGATGAAGCATAAGCTGGAATCAAGATTGCAGGGAGAAATATCAATATTAATAACCTCAGATATGCAAATGACACTACCCTTATGGCAGAAAGTGAAGAGGAACTAAAGAGCCTCTTGAGGAAAGTGAAAGAGGAGGGTGAAAAAGCTGGCTTAGAATTCAGCATCCAAAAAACTAAGATCATGGCATCAGGTCCCATCACTTCATGGCAAATAGATGGGGAAACAATGAAAACAGTGACAGACTTTATTTTCTTGGGCTCCAAAATCACTGCAGATGGTGACTGCAACCATGAAATTAAAAGACACTTACTCCTTGGAAGAAAAGCTATGAACAACCTAGACAGCATATCAAAAAGCAGAGACATTACTTTGCCAACAAAGGTCCATTTAGTCAAAGCTATGGTTTTTCCAGTAGTCATGTATGGATGTGAGAGTCGGACCATAAAGAAGGCTGAGCACTGAGGGACTGATGCTTTTGAACTGTGGTGTTGAGCAAGACTCTTGAGAGTCCCTTGGACTGCAAGGAGATCCAACCAGTCCATAGTAAAGGAAATTAGTCCTGAATATTCATTGGAAGGACTGATGCTGAAGCTGAAGCTCCAATACTTTGGTCACCTGATGAGAAGAGCTGACTCATTGTAAAAGTCTCTGATGCTGGGAAAGACTGACAGCAAGAGAAGAAGGGGACGAGAGAGGATGAGATGGTTGTATGGCATCACTGACTCAATGGACATGAGTTTGAGCAAGCTCTGGGACACAGTGTAGCACAGGGAAGCCTGGCGTGCTGCAGTCCGTGGTGTCCCAAAGAGTTGGACACGACTGAGCGACGGAACAGCAAAAAAAAAAAAAAAAAAAAAAATCCCTTTGACTCTCTGGAAGTTTCAACCAGGTGAGCATGGCACAGAAGGGGAATTTGTAAACTGAGTGGAAAGGGAAAAAGGGCTTTTTGTAGCTGAGATGCCCATTTACCCAGGTAAAGACCAGAAACAGGAAGAAATGACTTCTCAAGTTCTATTCCTGCTCTAGGATTCTCTAACTTCTCAAAGAGTGTTGAGTAGGAAAACATCTTAAAATGTAAGAAGTTCCAGCCCAATGGAAAAAAAATCCCTTTTTTGATTTTACCAGAAGCTGGAACTCTTTCTCCCTAGTTATTCATGTTTTATGTATTTTTCAAAGATAAAACGGGACAAAAACAAGTGTCAGCATCTGTTCCCCACATTTCTCTCCCTCTGACGTCCTTGGGTTATTTTGCTCTTTATTTTTTTTTCAGATCATATACATCTGAGAATTAAAGAATAAATGCTTCATTGACTGATGAACAGCTTTGGGGGGCTGCCTGTGAATAAAGAGAGGGAAGAAGGAGGGGATATTAGGCTTCAGTTTGCAGACCTCATACTCCAGGTGGGGGAGTCCAGGGAGCAGCAGGCAGGGAGCCCCGAGCTGCCTCCGAGCTGAAGCATTGAGCTAAACTATATCTTTTTTTGGGTATTAAATCATGAACGTTTATTTTTCTGCATCATTAAAAATTCTTTGACAATAAGTTTAATGGCTACATTTTAGTCCATAAAACATTAATTTAAGAATATCACTAAAATTGGATTAGTCATGTTGTTTCCATTATTCTGTTTTGTTTTGTTTTTCAGTTGAAGTACGGTTGCTTCACACGGCTGTGTTAGTTTCTGCTGTACAGCAAAGCGACTCAGCTATATGTATTCACATACCCCCTCTTTTTTGGATTTCCTTCCCATGTAGGTCGGCCCAGGTTACTGAGTAGAGTTCCCTGTGCTATACAGTAGATTCTCATTAGTAATTGATTATCTTTTTGTCCTTTTATACAGTTCATGAGGTTATCATGGCAAGTATACTGGGGTGGTTTGCCATTCCCTCCTCCAGTGGATCATGTTTTGTCAGAAATCTCTGCTATGACATGTCAATCTTGCGTTGGTCCTACATGGCATAGCTCATCACTTCATCGAGTTACATAAGCCCCTACACCATGACAAGGCAGTGATCTGTGAAGGGGATTGCATTCAGTATGTCAGCAAATCTGGCCAAATCTGGACTGCAAGACCCAGCAGTGGCCACAGGATTGGAAAAGGTCAATCCTCATCTCAATTCCCAAGAAGAGTAGTACTAAAGAATGTGCTAACCATCGGACTTAGAAAAGACATTGGATTTAGAAAAGGTAGAGGAACCATAGATCAAATTGCCAACATCCGTTGGATCATCAAAAAAGCAAGAGAGTTCCAGAAAAACATCTACTTTTGCTTTATTGACTATGTCAAACACTTTGTGTGGATCACAACAAACTGTGGAAAATTCTTCAAGAGATGGGAATACCAGACCACCTGACCTTCCTCCTGAGAAATCTGTATGCAGGTCAAGAAGCAACAGTTAGAACTGGACATGGAACAGCAGACTGGTTCCAAATTGGGAAAGGAGTACCTCAAGGCTGTGTATTGTCACCCTGCTTATTTAACTTCTATGCAGAGTACATCATGTGGAATACTGGGCTGGATGAAGCAAACTGGAATCAAGATTGCAGGGAGAAGTATCAATATTAATAACCTCAGATATGCAGATGATACCACCCTTAAGGCAGAAAGTGAAGAACCAAAGAGCCTCTTGATGAAAGTGAAAGAGGAGAGTGAAAAAGTTGACTTAAAACTCAACATTCAGAAAACTAAGATCATGGCATCTGGGTCCCATCACTTCATGGCAAACAGATGGGGAAACAATGGAAACAGTGACAGACTTTATTTTTTTTTTGGCTCCAACATCACTGCAGATGGTGAGTGCAGCCATGAAATTAAAAGATGCTTGTTCCTTGGAAGAAAAGCTATGATCAACCTAGACAACATATTTAAAAGCAGAGACATTACCAGCAAAGTTCTGTCTAGTCAAAGCTATGGTTTTTCCAGTAGTCATGTGTGGATGTGAGAGTTGGACTATAAAGAAAGTTGAGTGCTGAAGCATTGATACTTTTGAACTGTGGCATTGGAGAAGACTCTCGAGAGTCCCTTGGACTGCAAGTGAGAGACTCAATTCCTAGACAGGTTGATAAGAAGTCCAGGGGTCCCCAAGGAGAGAGGGGTCTGGAATTCTTAAGGAGGAGGAAAGGACCTTTTTTTCCTCTACATTCCTTAGGATTATATAACAATAATATATCCTGCTTGAGGACAGTTTCTGGAGAAAACCTTCTGGCCAATCCTGTTATCTTAAAATGTAAATTATGGGAGTGGGTCTAGTAAGGTCTTTACAACCTCCAGACATTCTTTTGATTCACTGTAATAACTAATTAAAAGAATAAAACTCCATTGCTAACACTAGTGAGGGGGTACTCTTTCTGTCCCCTTCTGATGTCTATGTCAGAAGCTTTCTCTATTTTATACTTTAATAAAACTCTATTGCACAAAAACTCTGAGCAATCAAGCCTCATCTCTGGCCCTGGATTGAACTCTTCTCCTCTGGAGGCCAAGAATCCCAACATCTTTCGTGGTTCAATAACAACCTTTCACAAGGAGATCCAACCAGTCCATCTTAAAGGGAATCAGTCCTGAATGTTCATGAGAAGGACTGATGCTGAAGCTGAAATTCCAGTACTTTGGCTACCCTATGCAAAGAACTGACTCATTAGAAAAGACAATGATGCTGGGAAAGATGGCGGGAGAAGAAGGGGACAACAGAGGATGAGATGGTTGGATGGCATCACTGACTCAATGGACATGAGTTTGAGTAAGCTCCAGGAGTTGGTGATGGACAGTGAAGCCTGGCACGCTGCAGTCCATGGGGTTTCAAAGAGTCATACATGACTGAGGGACTGAACTGAACTGACTGAACCATTGGACAGTTGCTCTCATCTCCCATGCTAGTACAGTCATGCTTAGTCTTGAATGCTGGCTTTAGTATTATGTGAACCAAGAGCTTCCAGATGCCCATGCTGGGTTTAGAAAAGGCAGAGGAACCAGAGATCAAATTGCCAACATTTGCTAGATCATAGCAAAAGCAAGGGAAATCCAGAAGAAGATCTACCTCTGTTTAATGGGCTACACTAAAGCCTTTGACTGTGTTGTTCAGTTGCTCAGTTTTGTTTCACTCTTTGTGACCCTATGGACTGCAGCATACTAGACTTCCTTGTCCTTCACCATCTCCTGGAACTTGCTCAAACTCATCTCCATTGAGCCAGTAATGTCATACAACCATCTCATCCTCTTTTGCCCCCTTCTCCTCCTGCCTTCAGCATCAGGGTCTTTTCTAATGAGTCAGTTCTTTGTATTAGGTGGCCAAAGTATTGGACCTTTAGCTTCAGCATCAGTCCTTCTCATGAACATTCAGGTCTGATTTCCTTTAGGATAGGGCTGGTTTGATCTCCTTGCAGTCCAAGGGATTCTCAAGAGTCTTCTCCAACACCACAGTTCAAGAGCATCAGTTCTTTGGTGGTCCAACTCTCACATCCATACATGACTACTGGGAAAACCATAGCTTTGACTAGATGGACATTTGTTGGCAAAGTAATGTCTCTGCTTTCTAACATGCTGTCTAAGTTGGTCATAGCTTTACTTCCAAGGAGCAAGTGTTTTTTAATTTCATGGCTGCAGTCACCATCTGCAGTGATTTTGGAGCCCAAGAAAATAAAGTCTGTCACTGTTTCCACTGTTTCCCCATCTATTTGCCATAAAGCGATGGGACCAGGTGCCATGAACTTCACTTTTTGAATGTTTAGATGACCCTGTGGATCATAAAAAACTGTGAAAGCCCTTAAAGAGATGGGAATACCAGACCATCTTACCTGCTTCCTGAGAAACCTATATGTGGGTCAGGAAGCAACACTTAGAACCTTGTATGGAACAACTGATTGGTTCAAGATTGAGAACAGAGTGGAAATGGGCTGTCTGTTGTCACCCTGTTTGTTTAACCTATATGCTGAGCACATCATGAGAAATGCCGGGCTGGATGAGTTAGATGCTGGAATCAAGACAGGTGGGGAAAGTGTCAACAACCTCAGATATACATATGATATCAGTGTCATGGCAGAAAGTGAAAAGGAACTGAAGAGCCTCTTGATGAGGGTCAAAGAGGAGAGTGAAAGAGCCAGCTTAAAATTAAATATTAAAAAACTAAGATCATGGTATCTGGCCCCATTATTTCATGGCACATAGAAGGGGAAAAGGTGGAAGTCGTGACAGATGTCCTCTTCTTAGGCTCCAAAATCAGTGCGGTGACTACAGCCGTGAAATCAGAAGATGACTGCTTCTTGGCAGAAAAGCAATGACAAACCTAGACAGTGTGTTGAAAAACAGAGACATTACTCTGCTGACAAAGGTCTGTGTGGTCAAGGCCATGGTCTTCCCAGTGGTCATGTATACTTTTGAGAGCTGGACTGTAAAGAAAGCTGAGGGCCAAAAAATTGATGCCTTAAACCTGTGGTGCTGGAGAAGACTCCTGAAAGTCCCTTGGGCAGCAAAGCAATCAAGCCAGTCAGTCTTAAGGGAAATCAGCCCTGAATACTTGTTTGAAGGAGTAATGCTGAAGCTGAAGCTCCAGTATTTTGTTCATCTGATAGAAACAGCTTACTCATTGGAAAAGTCTCTGATGCTGGGAAAGATTGAGGGCAGAAGGAGAAAAGGGAATCAGAGGATGAGATGGCTGGATCACATCACTGACGCAATGGACATGAGCTTGGACAAACTCCAGTAGGTGGTGAGGGACAGGCTTGCTGCAGTCCATGGGGTTGCAAAGTGTTGGGCATGACTAGGTGACTGAACAACCACGGCAGTATAGATATGTCAATCCCAGTGTCTGAATTCATCCCAACCCTCCTTCCCCTCTTGGTATCCATATGTTTTTCCTCTTTGTTCTTGAAACAATCTGAGAAGAACTCTCAAGACAACAAAGCGTTGGACCACATGCAGGGCCATTTGCTCCAGAGAAAACGAGGAGTGGAGGATAGCTAGAACAGGCTTAAAAAATATTTATAAATCTTAAAAAACAGATTTATAAGAGAAATTCCTCTTGATGAAGAGTCTATCCCACTGCCATGCTCTGGGCGTTATTGAGGGAGTGCTATTCCAGGTCCATGATCACGTCCAGGCCATTACCTGGGGTTTTCTGTTATGAAGACACTGTGTAGTTTCTTTTACCCCTGCCAGGACGGGGGTTATCACTGAGGGTCTTGCAGGAGAGCGGGGCAGCTGACAGCATCCCGCTGTAGGGCTCTGATGGCTGGGGCAACGTGGTGAGGCTGGCCTCTGTGTGTTTGTCTGTTCCACCCTCCCATCTCCCCAGACAGCCCCACACTTTCCATTTCTAAAACCTTTGCTTTGGCTGTTTTGTGCTGGAGAGCACGTCACAGTAATTCTGCCTGTTAGAATCCTACTCATTTTATTGGTATGAAGCTCAACCATTGTCCCTTCTGGAAGCTTTGCTTGTCCCTCCCCAGTTGAAAGCCCCGCCTGCCCTGCACTCTGAACCTGCCCAGCACCCACTTCATCAGCTGTCGGCTTGGCCTCATCTACCTACAGCTGGGTGCCATTGGCATTTGTTTGCTAGCTTTTCCTTTTCTCTTTGGGTCTTAGCCCTGGAGGGCAGGGACTACATCTTGCTCTTAAGACACCTTTTGACCGAGTCTGGCCCTCTGTCTCCTCCATCACTGGCTCAGTTCTGTTTCTCATCCATCTCTCAGGTGGACAACTATAGCGATAGCCTCTGAGCTGGCTGTCCCTCCTTCCAGTTTCCTTGCTCCATCAGTCCGCGCGGCACGCCACCCCCAAATGATCTCTCAAAGATGCACATTTGTTAAAGCACTTCAGTGGATTTCTGTTGCATTTTGATAAAATCACTACATCCAAAGCTCCCCACAGTTCGGTTTCTTTTACCCTGTTCATTCCCATCCCTACCCCTTTCCACAAGGACCCTATCATCTAACCTTGGTGAACCACTTGCTTTTTCTGGAACATTCCATCCTTGCTCCTATCTCTTTGATGCCAGTCTTACCGCCTGGAATGTCGTTCCCAGACTTGATTACCAGGAGAACTCCCACATGGTATTTGAAAATCCAGTGTAAATATTACTTCTTGGGGGAAGTCTTTCTCCTCCTATTAATTATTAGCTTGGTAGAATTTTGTTTCAGAATACATATTTTATAAAGAAGATGACATGAGATGATACACATAAAGAACTTAATGTAGAACCAGCACTAAGGTTACTATAGATGTTATCTATTGTTATTCACTATTATAATACTATTCTTAGGAATTGAACCAGTAGGCCAAACCCTTGGAAGGGAGAAAAAGCACCACTAGAATTTAAAAAGCTTAATTTTGAGTGTGAAAGAGTCAAGAAAACACCCTTAAGTTTATTAGTATATATGTACCAGTATCTAGCAATAGAGAGAGAGTGTTACTCCATCACAGAATAAAAAGTGATCCATCTTCCTTTTGCTGTTTTATTTCCAACTTGGAAGAAAAGGCAGTGAGTCCTGGCTATTATACCTAAGAGAATTATGTGATAACCTAGAAGTGCATTTTGGGAGTCCTTTCAGCGCTCAGCCCCTTCTATCCGCCTAGAATGTCTCCATCTTTTGGTCTATCCAGTGTCACCCTGTCCTTCAAAGTACAGCTTCTTCCCTTCCCCTCCTGTTCCCCAATTATTCCAATCCACTGGATTATTTTTCTAAGTGTGGGGTTGGGGTAGAGTGAGGGAGAGAGACAGAAGGAGAAAAGTCCTTTTCTAAAGAGGACTATTATGGTATTTTCCAGACTGGCAGCCTTTTCTGGAACAAAGAAACTCATCCACAGTGCTTGTCAAGGAAAACAGATCTGGACTTTTCTAAACAAGGGAACTCCAGGCCATGTGACCCTTTGGCTCTGGTGGATTGAAACATGAGTGGGATTGACCCTGGTGGTCAGAGGCCTTAGAGGCTAGGAGAACTCTGCCTGAATGTGGGTCCTCACAATTACAAAAGCCTTTCAGATTCTCCTTGTTGAGTGTTTATTGGGATAGACAGGGCCCCTCAGGTGGTCACACAGTGAGGGTCAGAGGCCAAGAGAATAGCTAGTCCCACT
This sequence comes from Cervus canadensis, assembly GCF_019320065.1. Taxonomy (NCBI): domain Eukaryota; kingdom Metazoa; phylum Chordata; class Mammalia; order Artiodactyla; family Cervidae; genus Cervus; species Cervus canadensis. Next base: position 54,422,638 of record NC_057398.1, on the reverse strand, counting down.
GACAGAATCTCTCTAACTGAGCCAGCAAGCTCCAGTGCTCAGGAACATGTGACAGTCCTGTCCTGAGAGCTCCTGAGGTGATGACTGACATTCCAATCTAGTTTTGGTGAAGCTTGTTTCCTCAGTTCCAGTGAGACTCCTGCCTTTTCTTATTACTGGCCTTATAATAACCCCTCTCCCTCATTTTTCAAGGTAGGGCAGTCATTACTATGCAGTCATTACATCTGCATAGGGCAGACGTCAGCTCCCTGTGCAGCAGGAAAGCCTCTCTTGATGAACCTTGGCAGAGCTGGGCATGTAGGATGTTCTAGTAAGGGTCAGTGTATTAAGTAATTGATTGAGTTGACTGAGGGCTTCCCTGGTGGCTCAGATGGTAAAAAAATCCTCCTGCAATGCAGGAGACTGGGGTTCAATCCCTGGGTTTGGAAGACCCCCTGCAGAAGGGAACGGCTACCCACTCCAGTATTCTTGCTTGAAGAATTGGACTGATTTTAATAAGATATGAAATTCTTGACATCTGGAGCTGTTTCTTCCTGCAGTGAGTCCCATAGAAAATCCAACTTATGCCTCAGCATGTGATGGGTGTTGTATGTACACACAATCCTTGTGGCCTGAAAAACTGGCTCTAGATTCATTTCTTAGCAAGTGCTTCAGATTGACTGAAAGAACATAATACATTTTATAAGCCATTCCTGTCTTAATGTCCCTAAAATACTGCTTTTCATGCCAATACTTTGACAAGTGAGGTTAAAATCAGGCTTTTAAAGGCTCCCCTCACTCCCACAGACAGCACTGATTTAGCATTGTATAAAGAAGTGTCATGTCAATTCACTTAGCTGAACTTCACATAAACCTGAGAAGTAGTTGTTATAATCACTCCCATTTTAGAGATGAGGAAACTGAGGCTCAAGTAAATTAAGGGGCATTGACCAAGGTCTTATAGTAAATGCAAAGCTAGATGTGAATCTAGTCTTAACCCCAGTTTCTCTTAATTAACACAAATTTGGGCTTCACACCAGTCACTAGTGTTCGTTCAACTTTCATGAGATCCGAAAAATTAGGAGTGAAAATGTGGTTCTTATCAGTGGGGAGGGAAAATGAAAGTCTGGGCTCCCAGTTTTCCATTGAATCAAATACCTCCAGGGCCCAGTTCCTCATTGCGTCAGTAGCCTTAAGTGTTGTTTGTAAACTACTTGCGGGCTAGATATGGAAGCCATAATAAAATGCAAGGCATTATAATTTGAGCCTCTTTATGGCAAATCAATTAAGAGTAAGAATCAGAAGAGTAAGAAATAGAGTGGGTCAGAAGCTTCATAGAGGTTAGAAGCTTCTTAAGAGGTTTTGGGACTTCCCTGGTGGTCCAGTGGCTAAGACGCCATGCTTGCAATGCAAGGGGCACAAGTTCCAACCCTGGTCAGGGAACTAGATCCCAAACTGTTGTTGTTGTTCAGTCGCTAAGTCATGTCTGACTCTTTGCAACCCCATGAACTGCAGCACACCAGGTTTCTCTGTCCTTCACTATCTCCCGGAGTTTGTTCAAACTCATGTCCATTGAGTCAATGATGCCATCAAAACATCTCATCCTCTGTTGCCCACTTCTTCTCCTGCCCTCAATCTTTCCCAGCATCAGGGTCTTTTTCCACTCAGTCGGCTCTTCCCATCAGGTGGCCAGAGTATTGGAGCTTCACCTTTAGTGGCTCAAATGGTAAAGAATCTGCCTGTAAGGCAGGAGAGCTGGGTTCAATCCCTGGGTTGGGAAGATCCCCTGGAAGAGGGTATGGCAACCCACTTCAGTAATCTTGCATAAAGAATCCCGTGGAAAGAGGAGCCTGGTGGGCTACAGTCCTTGGGGTTGCAAAGATCCCATTTACTGCAACTAAAATATCCTGCATGCCACAACAAAGACTGAAGATCCCCCGTGCTGCCACTAAGCCCTGTTGCAGCCAAATAAGAATAAATAAGTAAATGAAAAATATTAAAAAAAGAAACTTCTCAGAGGCTCAAAGGATTCAGTAAATAACAAATGAAAAGGAAAAAAAAAAAAAAAAAAAACAACCAACCAAGCAACCAAGTAAACCAACCCCCAAACAATCTGACTACCACTGAGACTCTAAAAGAGCTCTGGGGGTATTGCTGTCTTGGAACATTACAGCACATTTTTCAGGATTACATGCTAATTTAAAGCAGACCAGAGAGTAGGAATAAGACCCACTCCAATTTGGGAGAGAGCAGGACAATGAGGGAGGCAAGTATTAGCATCCTGGGTCCTTAAAACCAGGTGCTTGTTGAAGAGGTTGGTGAGGGTGGGGACACAACATGGCGGCACCATGGTCCACCTTTCCTGTGTTACTGAGAAGCCAGGAGATAGCGGGATAGTGTCGGAGAGAGGCAGTGGAGTTTGTGGGATCTAGAAATGAACGAGCCTGTCTGCCTCAGGCTTGGTCTTACTCTTGATGGTATAGCAGCTTGTTCACAGAGACAGGAGTTTGTTGACTGTTTCTTCTTTTGGACAGAGTTGGATGAACTTTGACTTAATCAGCAGTGGTTGACAGGCATGAGCAATGCTTTCATAAAGACGTCTGACTTTGCTAAAATTAGTGCAATATAATCATGACTTCATGTTGCCCAATATAATCCATCTTGTGAAGAGAAGGGACGATGTTTTTCAAACCGTTTTTAGCAGCATCATCAAACAGATCTTGTAATCAGCTCCCAATCATCCCTTGTGAGGCAGAGGAATGGAGTGTGGATGCACATGACACACAACCCCAGGATCTTGTACATTTGGTTTTGATTAATGGTTGCGTTGCATCAGAAGGCAGGTGTTCCTAATGTTCTGGGAACTTAGATCATTTCACACTCAACACTGAAGTCATGGGCAAGACTAGAATTATCTCTACAGGCTCGGAAAGGTTGAACAGTTCCCTCCGAGATAATAGGATGGAATCACTTTCAGCTATGGCCAATATTCGTCATGTATTTGTCATGGCCATGCAAAACACCACCCCACCAAAGGAGTATCCTGCACTTTTTTCTCTTGAAGGGGATGGCTAAATGTCCTGCTTTCAGTGAACCTCTACCAGATTACACAGGACTAGTGTGCAAAGATGTAGGGACATCTAGGTTGCTTCCATGTCCTGGCTATTGTGAAGAGTGCTACAATGAACATCGGGCCAGGTACATGTGTCTTTTTGAATTATGGTTTTCTCTGGGTGTGTGCCCTGTAGTGGGATTCCTAGGGCATACAATAGCTCTAGGTTTTTTTTTTTTTTTTAAAAGGAAACTCCATACTGTTCTCCATAGTGGCCATATCAATTTACATTCCCATCAGTAGTGCAACCCTTTTCTCCACACCCTCTCCAGCATTTATTGTTTGTAGATTTTTTGATGATGGCCATTCTGACTGGTGTGAAGTGACACGTGTATAACACAGGGGGCTCAGCTAGGTGCTGTATGATGACCTACAGGGGTGAGATGGGAGGGTGGGAAGGAGGCTCAAGAGAGGGAGTGTATATATATATATACATATATATACACACAGAAGTCTAGAAAGAGCAGCATAGACCACAAATACTTTTGAATTCAGTGAACACTCGTATCTGAAATCATCATTCACCAAAATGCAAGGCACCGGATGGGAGTTTCATATACTTTGCTCAGTTATATTTTAACTCATTTTTTTGAAGAGAAATGGAGGATGGTGAACCCATATACAGTTAGCAGTCATTCTTTTTCTTTCAGTTTTTTTTTTTTTTTTTTTGATGTGGACCATCTTTAAAGTTTGTATTGAATTTGTTACAGTATTGTTTCTGTTACATATTTAAACTTATGGCTGAGAGATGTGTGGGAATCTTAGCTCCCTGACCAGGGATTGAACCTGCTCTCCCTACATGGGAAAGGTGAAGTCCTAACCACTGGACTGCCAGGGAAATCCCCAGCAGTCATTCTTATGGTGTAGAGGGCTCTGTGTAGGAAATTCAGTGGGTGAACTCAGTCGATCTTTGACACTCCTTAGCTTTTTAAAAAAATAGTTATTTATTATTATTTCTATGTTTGGTTGCACTGGCTCTTTGTTGCTGTGCACAGCCTTTCTCTAGTTGTGGGCACAGTGACTACTCTTTGTTGTGGTGTGCGGGCTTCTCACTGCAGCGGCTGCTCTTGTTGCAGAGCACAGGCTCTAGACTCTCCAGCTTCAGTAGTTGTGGCACACAGGCTCAGCAGTCACAGCTTGAGAGCCCCAGAGCACAGGCTCAACAGTTAGGGTGCATGGGCTTAGTTGCTCTGTGGCATGTGGGATCTTCCTGGACCACAGCTTGAACCCATGTCTCCTTCATCAGCAGGTGAATTCTTTTTTTTTAGTTTTTTATTTTTTATTTTTTTTGGGTTTTGTCATACATTGACATGAATCAGCCATGGAGTTACACGTATTCCCCATCCCGATCCCCCCTCCCACCTCCCTCTCTACCCGATTCCTCTGGGTCTTCCCAGTGCACCAGGCCCGAGCACTTGTCTCATGCATCCAACCTGGGCTGGTGATCTGTTTCACCCTAGATAATATACATGCTGTTCTTTGAAACATCCCACCCTCACCTTCTCCCACAGAGTTCAAAAGTCTGTTCTGTACTTCTGTGTCTCTTTTTCTGTTTTGCATATAGGGTTATCATTACCATCTTTCTAAATTCCATATATATGTGTTAGTATGCTGTAATGTCTTTATCTTTCTGGCTTACTTCACTCTGTATAATGGGCTCCAGTTTCATCCATCTCATTAGAACTGATTCAAATGAATTCTTTTTTTGGCTGAGTAATATTCCATGGTGTATATGTACCACAGCTTCCTTATCCATTCATCTGCTGATGGGCATCTAGGTTGCTTCCATGTCCTGGCTATTATAAACAGTGCTGCGATGAACATTGGGGTGCACGTGTCTCTTTCAGATCTGGTTTCCTCAGTGTGTATGCCCAGAAGTGGTATTGCTGGGTCATATGGCAGTTCTATTTCCAGTTTTTAAGAAATCTCCACACTGTTCTCCATAGTGGCTGTACTAGTTTGCATTCCCACCAACAGTGTAAGAGGGTTCCCTTTTCTCCACACCCTCTCCAGCATTTATTGCTCATAGACTTTTGGATAGCAGCCATCCTGACTGGCGTGTAATGGTACCTCATTGTGGTTTTGATTTGCATTTCTCTGATAATGAGTGATGTTGAGCATCTTTTCATGTGTTGTTAGCCATCTGTATGTCTTCTTTGGAGAAATGTCTGTTTAGTTCTTTGGCCCATTTTTTGATTGGGTCATTTATTTTTCTGGAATTGAGCTGCAGGAGTTGCTTGTATATTTTTGAGATTAATCCTTTGTCTGTTTCTTCATTTGCTATTATTGTCTCCCAATCTGAGGGCTGTCTTTTCACCTTACTTATAGTTTCCTTTGTAGTGCAAAAGCTTTTAAGTTTCATTAGGTCCCATTTGTTTAGTTTTGCTTTTATTTCCAATATTCTGGAAGGTGGGTCATAGAGGATCTTGCTGTGATTTATGTCGGAGAGTGTTTTGCCTATGTTCTCCTCTAGGAGTTTTATAGTTTCTGTTCTTACATTTAGATCTTTAATCCATTTTGAGTTTATTTTTGTGTATGGTGTTAGAAAGTGTTCTAGTTTCATTCTTTTACAAGTGGTTGACCAGTTTTCCCAGCACCACTTGTTAAAGAGGTTGTCTTTTTTCCATTGTATATCCTTGCCTCCTTTGTCAAAGATAAGGTGTCCATAGGTTCGTGGATTTATCTCTGGGCTTTCTATTCTGTTCCATTGATCTATATTTCTGTCTTTGTGCCAGTACCATACTGTCTTGATGACTGTGGCTTTGTAGTAGAGTCTGAAGTCAGGCAGGTTGATGCCTCCAGTTCCATTCTTCTTTCTCAAGATTACTTTGCCTATTCGAGGTTTTTTGTATTTCCATACAAATTGTGAAATTATTTGTTCTAGATCTGTGAAAAATACCGTTGGTAGCTTGATACGGATTGCATTGAATCTATAGATCAGCAGGTGAATTCTTATCCACTACACCACCAGGGGAAGTCTGATACTCCTTAGCTTTTAAGTGTAACGAATCTTGACAAACCCAACTTGATGCATCATGTTTTCTGTTGCCTGGTGGCCATTTGATGAAGACTTTTAGAGAGAAGTGAAGAGAGCGGCCTGATAATTGAGACCCAGGGAAACCTGAGCATCCTAGAAATTTGCCCCAGCTTCCATCTGAAACACATTCACCACAAATCATCTTCCATATCAGACTAATATATATATGTGTGTGTGTGTATATATATATATATACTTTTTTTTTTTTTGCACCTCTGTGTCTGCTCTGGTACTTTCCCAACAGCAGTTTTATTATTCATGGTCTATTCTCTCCAATCTGTTTCTGACTACACTACCAGTATCAGGAAACAGGTAAGAAGATGGGGATTGGGAATAAATACACAAATGGCCTTGTTCCTGCTCTCAAGGAACTTGTGATCTTGAGCCTAATCAGTATATTGCAATTGCATGAAAAATGTAACTGTGGGAGCCTAGACAAGATACAGAGATAGAAGCATAAAGAAAGGAAGTTACTTTCTGCTCAGTCATGATCAAGCATAATGGAAATGAGCAAAGCCTTCAGAGCAGAAACAGCATCTGAGTAAGATTATTTGATATTCAGCAGATGTTTATTGAGCAACTATTATGTATCAGGTCTATCTTAGGTGCTAGAAACACAGCAGTGAGTAATCAGATAATAAATAAATAAAATATCTAGTATGTAACATCAAGGACAATGGAGAAAAATAAAGTAGAAAAAGGAGATAGGGAGTCCAGGTATGGGATAGATGGAATATTAGAGGGTGAATTTTAATCTGTATGAAGAGGCAATATTTTGAGGGAGAAAATTTCCCCCAATTCCAAATAAGCTGCCTCGTTTTTTTTTTTTTTTTTTTTAGGGAGACATTTTGATGGTGGCACCGAAATGTCCTGATTAAACTGAAAAATTCTCTGTTTTCTTTACCTAGTAATATGTGTAATAGAAATGCCTGATTCTTACCTCAAATTTAACTTCTAATCTGTCAATGGTCAAGTTTTACTTTGTACTTAATTCTTTATTGTATAGTTTGAAGTTCTTACAAATAATATTTTTAAACTCAGAAAGAGACTGTGCTGTGCTGTGCTATGCTTAGTTGCTCAGTCACGTCCGATTCTTTTTGACCCCATGGACTGTACCCTCCAGGCTCCCCTGTCCATGGGATTCTCCAGGCAATAACACTAGAGTGGGTTGCCATGCCCTCCTCCAGGGGATCTTCCCAACCTAGGGATCAAACCCAGGCCTCCCACATTGTGTGTGGATTCTTTACCATCTGAGCCACCACAGAATTTCATATTAGATTTCATATTAGAACAGTGCTTAGAAAACAGTACTCAATGGAAAGTTTCCTTAGTTGTCTGGATCTAGTACTAAGGATCATATTTTTGCCTGAATATCTTTCCCACTGATGTCTGATGTTTTATACAGTCAAGTCAAGATAGCTATAAAAAAGGAAATGTCCATCAAATGGAAAAGTAAATACTGTATCAAGCAAATCGAATGTATGTAGTAACTGAGAGTAACTGAGTATGAACATTGTGAATGTGAGGTGGAAATTAATGAAAACCAGTGTGTTCTTGAGAATGAACATATTTTGAAGAGAGGTTTCTGAGTTGAGCACTTGAAAACATATGACTTTTAAAATTACATGTAGTTTGTCAGAACACTCAGCTCATTTCTCCTAGAAATCCCTGCTCCCCTAAAACTATTTCATAGAAGTAGATCAGAAACCCCCTCTCCCATACCTTTTAGAGAAGCATATGGAGGCCATGCTCATGTTTAGAGGCTGTAGATCAGACAGAGAGGTGACTCTTCTTGGAGGCTTTACGGTTCTAAGACTGGCGAGAGAAATACACCTCTTCACTCTGTGTTGTCATATTGCCTTGATTCTGGAGTGAAAACATGGTTTTAGAAACACATTTCGAAAACCTCTGTCTCTGTATCAGAATTACATGAGCATATCATCAAAATCGGGCTTCCCAGGTGGTTTAGCAGGAAAGAATCCGCCTGCCAATGCAAGAGACACAGCTTCAATCCCTAGGTCGGGAAGATCCCCTGGAGGATGAAATGGCAACCCACTCCAGTATCCTTGCCTGGGAAATCCCATGGACAGAGGAGCATGGTGGGCTACAGTCCTCGTGGGGTCACAAAGAGTTGGACATGACTGAGCGTGTGTGTGCACGCACACACACACACACACTCATCAAAAGGGCAGATTCCAGAGTCCCATCTCACACCTTCAATCAGAAACTTTGTGTTGATACTTCCTTTTAATAACTGTAACTATCAAAGTTATGCTATAAATATTTATCAGTTCTGACTCTGAGATTTACAATGTTCAATGCCAACAGGAATAATTATATATATGGTGTGAATATCTCTGAGTGAGGAAAACTGCCTCCACATGGAGGAGCCTTTTGGTCGGGAATTCTGAGATAACTGTCGACAAGCGGAACGATATCTGTAGATTCTCAGTAAAGATGTCTGTTACTATCCAAATTGCTATATCTCTAGAAGTACCTCGGGGGAGGGCTCGGTTACCCAAAGACACTTGGTGTACTGGTTAAGTCTTGGTTTTTGTCAGTTGCTCATTTCTCTCCAAAGTCACCTCTGGGGGTGTCAAATGGCTTATCTCACGCTGGAGTGGCAGCCCCCACGGCAGGTTACAGGTCACTCCCTGCTTATCACCACTTTACATGTCTTCTCCAAGCAAACAGGGACCCCTACTTGACTTGGGGCGAGAGCCACAGGGGTGATTAACTTCAGACGAGCATCTGGTTTTCATTACCCGTGGTAGCAGAGGAGAGCGGGGATGCTGTTCGGTCTGGTGTGGTCACTTCACAACCATCAGGACCAGCTATAAAGAAAATTTAACATATCCTGTAATTACAGTCCGCCCAGCACAGAAGGGGCTGAGGAGCCTGCAGATCTGATTTCAGGCCTGAGAAAATGTTTATTGTATCTGTTGCACACATTTATTTACTCAGAGGTCGGGAGGCCTGCTGAAATACGGCCTGGCACTGCGGTCCCGCAGGGGCCCAGCCTGCTTGTTTAGGTCGGGGAGCGCCCGTGGCTCCAGGCGGATTGTCCCTTAAGGCTTTTACAGGCTTTGGCGTTTGGGCGGATGGAAATGGGCCGGCGGATCACGTCGGGGAGTAAACAGTCGGTCCTCATTCTCCACTGCGCTGGGTGCCTCCTCGGGTACTCCCCTCGGCTTTGTGGGGGCGCTTGCACTGGCAGCCCCCTTCTTGCTCTTTGAGTCAGTAACTAACAACTGCAGGGCATCAGATACACGCCAGGCACGTTCTGAACGTTTTGAGCACCTTATCTCTTTTACTCCTCAACATTCCCCCCGAGTTAGGCATTATTATAAACCCATTTAAACAGTGAGGAAACTGAGGCTAGGAGTTGATGTAAGGGAAGCAGCTGTGCCTTCCCTGACGTTAGGGAAGAGAGACAGTCCATCACTGCGCCCCCCAGAGCCGGAGGACAGGGAAGGAGCTCACCTTTAAAACGCTTTCCTTTCTTCCCTGACCTGGCTGTTGAAAATAGTCCGGCCGTGAACACTGGGGCGCATGTTACCTTTTCAAATTGTGGTTTAACTTATCTATAGTCAGAAATAAGAGTTACAGATGTAGAAAGCAAACATGGTTACCAAGGGGTAAGGGGAGGGAGAGGAATCAATTGGAAGGTTGGGATGTACGTATACACACTGCTATCTAGAAAACTGATAACTAATAAGGACCTGCTGTATAGCACAGGGAACTGTACTCAGTACTCTGTAATGACCTATATGGGAAAAGATTCTAAAAAAGAGTGGGTGGATGCAGATCTATAGCTGATTCACTTTGCTGGGGACCTGAAACTAAAGCAGCACTGTATATACTCCAAAAAAATTAAAGAAAAGTCTTCCCGTGTAGAATTTGTGGCAGAATGACTGCTGAACCATGGGTTAGAGAATCAGATTGACAAATGTTGGTAGTATCCTGGGATAGGAACTATATAAAGTGAGAAAACTGGTCTCTCCTGTCTTCAAGGGCATTAAACTCTAAATTGAGACATCTGTGGAGAAACAGGAATAAATTACAAGCTAAGAGATCATAAAATACAGAAGGGCAACCACAACAATTCAGCAAAGCTTAGTGAAGGTTTAATACTCAAGGGAGGGCTGTGTGTGAGGAAGGAGAGGGTGGACTGGGCTGGCCTTGGAACTGTGAAGTGGAGAAAGGGGAAGTCTTCGGGTTTCTTTTCCTTTCTTTCAATTCCTAAGCCCCTGAGCTGTCCCTTCTTTTCTCTATCAAATGCTGTCCTCAGGAAAAGATCGGATGAGTTTGTTCAAACACAGATTTAAGTGGCTGATGTCAAGGAATATATTTCTGAAGAGAAGCTTTCATACATTAGCAAGTTGATTAGGGAAGTTTGGGGGTAGCTGGTGTCTAACACCGAGACAGGCTGCCCAGGAAGAAGTAGGATCTCAGAAGCTGACTGCTCGCTTCTCGGGCGAGGCTGCTTCTCAGGGGCAGGCACTGGGGAGAAGTCACAGTTTGGCTTCTGAGGAAATGCAGCCTTGATCTAGATTTCCACAGACCAGGAAGTGAGGCAGGTTACAGGTGGAGACTGTTATCAGCCCTGCATGTGAGAAAGGGCCTGGGAAGAATTCCTTTTCTTGATCTGGGGACAGGTGAGTTACAGGAAGGCTGGCTTGATGCTGAGCTGGAGTTTCTTTAATCCCTTCTTGGTCAGAGAGCAGTCTTGGGGAGGAGGCCAGGTAGCCACAGGTGAAGAAGGAAGAGGGTTGAGTGGACGTGGAGCTGGGCTAGTCCACCACATCTGCTGCATCCAGAATTATTCCCTGCAGACCTCTGTCTGCTCTGGGCTTCCCAGGTGGCACTAGTGGTAAAGAACCTGTTTGCCAATGCCAGAGACATAAGAAATTTGGGTTCGATCCCTGGGTCAGGAAGATCCCCTGGAGGAGGGAATGTTACTCACTCCAGTATTCTTGCCTGGAGAATTCCATGGACAGAGAGATCTGGCGGGCTACAGTCCATGGGGTTGCAAAGAGTCGGACATGACTGAGTGACTAACGCTTCACTTAACTTCTGGTTAAATATGACTCCCCCCACCCCTACCAAATCCCACTAAAGTGATGAGAAAAAAATAAAAATGTCATAAGCCTACAAGAAAAAAGAAAATATAAAAAATTGGGTGTTAGAGTCATTTACCAGTGGTAAATGACTGTGCTTTAGAGAAAGTTGAAAGCTAAATACATATAGGCAGGAAGGACTGTTAAAAAGTTAAGTGAAGAACCTTGGGAAGAATTCCAAGTTTCAGGGCCAGATCCTCTTCACTAATGTGGGCAGCCAGGCTCTTGCCTCTCCCATAACCTCTAAAGCATTGGAAGTCCACCTCCAGGAGGCAAAAGAGAGAGGCCCTGGATTCAAAGTACCAGGCACAGCAGGGGAGTGCTTGACCAGAAAACAGGAGGATTAAGTAGAGGCTTACAGACCAACCACATGTATCCCCAGCTTCCTCTCCTCTTGGAATGTAGAATAGTCAGGGTTATGCCCTCCCGGGTGATCTGTCCTCGAAGAAACTTGCTAAAGTTTCCTTTAGCTAGGGAAAAAAAAATCTAAAGATACCATTAGGGTTCCCCAAGGAAATGAGCAGGTCTTCACTCACAATGAAGTTCACAATTGAGAAGACTTTTCACTCCAAAAAAAAAGTGCTTCTGGGACTTCCCTGGTGGTCCACTGGTGAAGACTGTTTCCATTGTAGGGGCTGTGGGTTCAATCCCTGGCCACGTGGCATGGTCAAAAAGAAAAAATTACCATGTATGTATTGCTGATGGGAATATAAAAAATACATTTAGTTAGGACAACTGATTGACTTTAAAAAATGCTTCTGAATAATATTAATCTTTAATATAGGACTGGATGATCAAGGATCACCAGGCATTTGAAGAAAGCCTCTAAGGTGATAATGTTACCAAACGCAGTAACTGAAAGCTGAGTCCGGCTGCTTGCCACTCAACAATCAATAGAGGTCAGGTTGGTGAATGCTGGCAGCCAGCAGGGGTGAGGGGGGCGGTGGACACCTGTCCCAAGGCTGACTACTCCCCTCCCACCCCCCACTCCCTGACATGAGGAGGCAAGAGCTTTTATAGATTGAGGGAGAAAGCTACATGCAGAAACAGCACAGTCAGCTCTGACAGTCATCTAGAAGTTGGTCATTGGTGGTCTGACCAGCGTCATTTTGGTTGTTTTAGGTACACTTAGTCTTCAGTTCCAGAGTCGGTCGGTTCCATTTCTTTGAGGCCAGTTCTTGGAACTGGGGCAGCTTATGTCATGGCTACAGTCTGGTCATCATGTAGTTAACTTCTCCATCTGGTGGGGCTTCAGTATTTATAAGACAGCTCCACGGGATATGGCTCAGAATATTACCTATAGCTCTCCAGGAGGAACTAAAGGTCCTTGACTTTGCCAAGAGACTACATCGTTATTATTTGGTCTCCTTTGACTGTTTCCTTTTGCTTCTGCATTTCCTCCCTTCTGATTAAACTTATCTTCTGGCTAAAGTTTTTCCACAGACAAGAGGCAGGCAGAAGACATGGTGGGGGGGCAATAACCATAGGATTCTGCTCCATTTCAAAAACAGAGACCACAGTTAAATAATAACAGCACAGGAAAATGGAACTCAGAAGAAGGAAAGATAATGCAAGCAACTGAAGCACAGGTAAAAATACGTCTCTCCCCAATAACTATTACCCCTTCAGAAATATATAAAAAGACATTATGAAGAAAGAATGATATTCTACTTAGAAAGGAATATTCAGAGAACAGGAGAACTTGTAAATTAAAAAGCAAAATAAGGTAGCAAAATGCAAGGGTTGGAAAATAAGTTTGAAGAAATCTACAAAATTAAACAAAACATAAATATTTGGAAAATATGAGCAAGAAAATAAGAAAATTAAATGGCCAGGGCAGGAACTAATAGGACTTCCAAAAAGAAACATCAGAGAAAACAGAAGAGAGAAAATTATCTAAGATATAATGTATTGCAGGCAGATTCTTCCAACAGACAGCCCTAACTAAAGGACATGAATTACCAAATTAAAAGGGACCTTTGAGTGCATACTAGAAAGACACATACCAAGAACATTATTGTGAAATAATGAGTACTGGGAACTCAGGAGATCTTAAAAACTTTGACAGAGGAGAATAAAAAGGAGGAGAAAGGGATGCATTGGAGAAAATCAGGTCATATTCAGAGGACTGGCAATCTTGGCAATAGGCTTCTCCAAAGCAAACTGGAACTCAAAGCATAGTGAGAAATACCTACACAGACATTAATGCCTAGACAAACTATCAGTGCAGCATGAATGTAGAATAAAGACATGGAAAGTCTAAAAAAATGTATCTCCACATTTTCTGTGTCTCCCATCTATTGATGGACTTTTAGGTTGCTTCCATATCTTGACTATTGTGAGCAATGCTGCAATGAACATGGAAGTGCAAATATTAATATTTCTTCAAGATTCTTATTTCAATTCTTCTGGGTAAAAATCCTTAACTGGAATTGCTGGATCATAAGGTGGTTTTATTTTTAATTTTTTGAGGAACTCTCATTCCATTTTCCATAGTGGTTGCATCTTTTTACATTCCTACCAACAGTATACAAGACTTCCAATTTCTCCACATTCTCAACCAACTTATTATCTAATTGTCTAGAGTTTTTATAATAGGTATGAGGTAATATCTCATTGAATAGACATTTCTCCATAGAAGATAGGCAAATGGTCAACAAGCATATTTAAAAATGCTTAATATCACCAATTATCAGGCAAATGCAAACCAAAACCACAATGAGTTATTACTTCACACCTGTTTTGATGGCCACTATCAAAAAACAAAACAGAATAGACAATGACAAATATAGTGAAGATATGAAGAAATTGGAACACTTGTACACTGTTGGTAGGAATATATTTTAAAAAATTGCCACCTTATATGCACTGAATGTTTGTGTTTTCCCAAAATTCACATGTTGAAGATTAAATCCCAATATGATGGTATTTGGAGGTAGGGTCTTTGTGAGGTAATGTGCTCATGAGGGCGGAGCTCTCAAGAAGGGGATTACAAGACTTCCCTGGTGGCTCAGTGGTAAAGAATCTGCCTGCCAATGCAGGAGACGTGGGTTTGATCCTAGTCTGGGAAGGTCCCACATGCAGTGGAGTGAATAAGCCCATGAGACACAACTATTGAGCCTGTTCTCTAAAGCCTGGGAGCTGAAACTACTGAGTCCACATGCCATCCTAGGAAGCCCAGGCACCCTAGAGCTCGGCAGCAAGAGAAGCCAAGGCAATGAGAAGCCTGGCAGCACAAGCAGAAAGTCGCCCCCACTATCCGCAACTGGAGAAAAGCCTGTGCAGCAATGGAGACCCAGCACAGCCAAAAATAAATAAATACATGGATAAAATTATATAAAAAAGAACAGGATTACAGTAATGCCCTTACTAAGAAAGGAGTAGACATGGTAGCTTACTCTCCTCTCCCTTATGAGGATGCAATTAAAAGATGGCTATCTGTAAACCAGGAAGTGGATAGTCACCAGACAGCATATCTGTCATCACCTGACCATGAACTTCTTGGTCTCCAGATCTGTAGGAAATAAATTTCTGTTGTTTATGAGCCACCCAGTCTATTGTACTTTGTTATAGCAACCAAAACAGACTAAAACCCCATCCTAATAGGTGTAAGGTGATAGCTCATTGTAGTTTTGTTTTGCATTTCCCTTGGGGGGTGGGATATACATACAACAGAATATTATTCAGCCTTAAAAAAGGAAATCCTGCCATATGCAACAACATGGATGAACTTTGAGACATTATGCTAAACAAAACAAGCTAGCACAGAAGGACAAATACTTCATGATTCCACTTACATGAAGTATCTAAAATAGTTAAACACATAGAAGCAGGGAGTAGAAAGGTAATTGCCAAGGACTGGAGACAGGGGACATAAAGAATTGTTGTTTAGTGGGTGCGAAGTTTCAGTTATGTAAAAGGATTAAGTTCTAGAGACCTTCTGCACAATATTTTGCCTGTAGTTAACAACACTGTATTGCACAATAAAGGACAGAAATGGCAAGGACCTAACAGAAGCAGAAGAGATTAAGAATAGGTGGCAAGAATAAGCAGCAGAACTGTACAGAAAAGGTCTAAATGGCCCAGATAACCACAGTGGTGTGGTCACTCACCTAGAGCCAGACATCCTGGAGTGTGAAGTCAAGTTGGCCCTAAGAAGTATTACTATGAACAAAGCTAAAGGAGGTGATGGAATTCCAGCTGAGCTATTTCAAATCCTAAAAGATGATGCTGTTAAAGTGCTGCACTCAATATGACAGCAAATTGGAAAACACATCAGTGGACACAGGACTGGAAAACGTCAGTTTTCATTACAATCCCAAGGAAGGGCAATGCCAAAAAATGTTCAAACTACCATACAATTTTATTCATTTCACATACTAGTTAGGTAATGCTCAAAATTTTTCAAGCTAGGCTTCAACAGTATGTGAACTGAGAACTTCCAAATGTACAAGCCGGATTTAGAAAGGGCAGAGGAAGCAGAGATCAGATTGCAAACACCCACTGGGTCACGACAGAACCTAGGGAATTCCAGAAAAACATTTACTCTGCTTCATTGACTACACTAAAACCTTTGA
Organism: Cervus canadensis; assembly: GCF_019320065.1. Lineage (NCBI taxonomy): Eukaryota > Metazoa > Chordata > Mammalia > Artiodactyla > Cervidae > Cervus > Cervus canadensis. The sequence continues at coordinate 54,406,813 of NC_057398.1, read as the reverse complement.
CTGAGAGGATCACAACAAATTGTGGAAAATTCTTAAAGAGATGGGAATACCAGACCACCGTACCTGCTTCCCGAGAAACTTGTATTCAGGTCAAGCAGCAATTGGAACCAGACAAGGAACAATGGACTGGTTCTATATTGAGAAAGGAGTACGTCAAGGCTATATATTGTCACCCTGTTTATTTAACTTATATGCAGAGTACATCATGCAAAATGCTGGGTTGGTGAAACACAAGCTGGAATCAAGATGGCCAGGAGAAATATCAGGAACCTTAGAGATGCAGATGACACCACTCTAGTGGCAGCAAGTGAAGAGGAACTGAGTGGAAGTCACTCAGTCGTGTCCAACTCTCTGCAACCCCATGAACTAAATGGTCCATAGAATTCTCCAGGCCAGGATACGGGAGGGGGTAGCCTTTCCCTTCTCCAGGGTATCTTCCCAACTCAGGGATCAAACCCAGGTCTCCTGCATTGCAGATGGATTCTTTACCAGCTGAGCCACCAGGGAAGCCCAAAGAAGAACTAAAGAGCCTTTTGGTAAGGGTGAAAGAGGAGAATTAAAAAGCTGGCTTAAAACTCAACATTCAAAAAACGAAGATCATGTCATCTGGTTCCATCACTTCATGGCAAGTAGACAAAAGTAGACATGGCAAGGGAAAAAGTGGAAACAGTGACAAATTTTATATTCTTGGGCTCCAAAATCACTGCCCATGATGACTGCAGTCACAAAATTAAAAGACACTTGCTCCTTGGAAGAAAAGTTATGACAAACCTAGACAGTGTATATAAAAGCAGAGAAATCACTTGGCAGACAAAGGTCCCTCTAGTCATAGCTATGGTTTTTCCAGCAGTCATGTATGGGTGTTGGACTATAAAGAAGGCTAAGCACTGAAGAACTGATGCTTTCAAACTGTAGTGCTGGAGAAGACCCTTGAGAGTCCCTTGGACAGCAAGGAGATCAAACCAGTCAATCCTAAAGGAAATCAACCCTGAATATTGGAAGGACTGTTGCTGAAGCTTCAATCCTTTGGCCACCTGATGTGAAGAGCCGGCTCATTGAAAAGACTCTGATGCTGGGAAAGTTTGAGGGCAGGAAAAGGGAGTGACAGAAGATGAGATGGTTGAATGGCATCTCTGACTCAATGGACCTGAGTTTGAACAAACTCCAGGAGACAGTGAAGGAGAAGGAAGCCTGGCTTGCTGCAGTCCATGGGGTCACAAAGACTTGGACTTGACTTAGGGACTGAACAACACATCTGTTCTTAACTTCATTGAGTATACTTTTAAAATCACATAGTTCTCATCTCTAGAAATTCAAATTGTATTTACTTCATATTATCCATGTTTCTACTTAACATGCTCAAATTTTCCTTTAGCTCCAGATTTTCCAACCTCAGCAAAATCTAGATGTTTTGACCTTTCCAAATTCCCAGCTCCATCTCTACAGCACAGGGAGACAGCACTATATCCTGCATGGGTTTTTCCTCCCTGTGGGAGCCTGGAAACTCTCTAGGAAGTGAGCTGAGCAATTGTAGAGCTTACCTTGTTTCTTGTCTCTAAGGGACCATTTTCTTTCATTGCTTGAAATATAATGTTTTAAAAATTACTGCTTATCTTCTGATATCTTTATTAGTTGTTTCATATGGGAGGGCAAATATAGTCCCTATTACTGTATCTTGGCTGGTAATGAAAGTCAGTTCATTGTATTTAAATTACAGTCTGCTGCATTTGGTAAAAGAAAGCTGCTACCACCTCCTGTAAAGTCAAATATCCCTTCTGAATGGTTCAGTTTTTCCTAAAACTTTTGAATTGATTAGTTCCATGGGTTGATATAAATTTTTAAAAAGTTAGACTTTATTTTGAGAACCTTCAGTTTACTTTACATTTGTGTTGACTTATTATCTTTCTGAGCCCTGTACTGACTGATGGGAATTAAGATATATTATCCGCGTGGGATTGGTGAATTGATTAGTTTGAATTGTTCAAAGTCAAGAAAAAAGTTAAATAAATTGATTTTAAACACTGTGCTTTCTTTAAGTTGAGTTTCTATGTGATGAATCAACCCTGAAAAAGGCTCTTTTTGGTTGTATTTTAATTAGCTATCAAACTTAAAAAAAGACTGTCTTCTCAAGTCACGGGCCAACCTATTTTATGTGTCTGAGAGAGAGAAGCTAAGTATTAGAGTCGCTAACTTAGAGAAGAAAACTTACATGCTTGAAGGAAAGGTTCATTCTGTAAGTGGCATTATTTAGTATTTCAGTAACCTGGTCCAAATATAAACCTACTAGAAAGATTAGATCTCTTGAGTGTGACCTTATTCTGGTGTCCTTCACGTTCCCTTGGTCCTTAGACTTTGAACCTTCTCTCTATTCATCATCATCACATGGTCTTCAGTGTTCATTACCAGATTTTGCAGATAAAACAAAGGAAAGCTGCTAATTATTAATTAACTCTTGCTTCCAAGCCTGACAGGACTTACTATGTAGAGGTGCTCAATGATGATCATGCTGTATATAATTTGTTGAGTTATAGGGTCAGACCTGTTATGTATGTGAGCTTGATTTGCCTTGGGCAGAACATTTTTATGGGGGAATAATAATTATAGCTACAAAACTCAGCCTGCTATATGGATAGCTTCTCTTTCTCTCTCTGAAGCTCTAGACAAAAAAAGACAAGCACCCCCTCCCTTGGAACAACTAAACTCCAAAGAGTTTCTATCTCAATTTCTATTGTCCTGGCTTTTTGCTTGTGGCTGGGTAATAAGCCATGTATCTATAAATGGAGTTGTAATATAATCACAATTCCAATGGGATTTTCCTTTTAGAAATTAACTGGAAATTTTAGCTTTGTTTTGGAAAGTCCATTTAGCTAAATAGCATACCAGGAGGCTTTATGTGTAATTTTCAAAATGAGAGTTTGAGGTGTTGAGCCTTTTGCCCTTTGTGTTGATAATCTTATCCAAAGTATCTAGTGTCAACATCAGTTTGTATAAAGCATTCTATGTGACACCTTGAAAGAGTAGATAAATAGAACCTGTAACATATATCTGGATTTTAGATCTATCATAGCTGCTAAATTATGTCTATCATCTTCATGTACTAAGTGGGGATGAACAAGGGTATGAATACATTGGTAAGATTTTAAAAAATAAATGCCAGTCAGATATATAAAGTCATCCAAAAGTAACATGACTACTCAAATAATTTTATTGAGATAATAAAAACCTTCTAGTTGATAAATTTAATGATTTTTCTTGCCTTATCTGCCTACATTACCATTGTTGATTACTTTCTTCATCTTAAAATTTGTTTTGTGATGTCATTCTTTCCTGGCTATTTTTTTCATGTTTTGGTAATCATGTTTCAGTTTTCCTGGCAGATTCTCTATCTCTAGTTCAAATTTTTCTCTTGACTTCCAACTTGCATACCGATTGGCCTGACAAAAATAAATCCACTTGGGCCCACAGACTTCCCTAACTGAACAATACCAAATCTGAACAATTCATATTTCTCCCCAAACCCACTTCCTGTCTTGGGTTCCATCACTTAGAGAATGATGCTAGCTTCTGCCCATTGTTTACAATAGAAACTAGAAAGCTATACCAAATTCTTCCTTTTTCTTAGCCCCTACCCAGTCTCCAATTCTAGTACATTCTATCTCCTAAAATATTTCTCCTACTTCTCATCACTGACCAAACTATATAGAAGCAGGGAGATTGCAATTGCCACCTTCTTGTTGGTCATAAGACTTTTATTCATCTTCCCTGACATTATCTTCCAAAGCCAGAGTTTTCTTTACAACAAACAAGTATTCTGTTACTTCCCTGCTCAAACTCCTTAATGATTCCTCTACCAGTAAAATAAAGTTAACCTTTTTCCTAATGATCTGGTCTCTTTCTACCAGTTCAACTTCTACCATTATCCTCCTTAAGTTACTTTTGAGCATGGTTCCTTACATGTGATCTATAAGGAAATTATGAACAGATAACGGCAGTCCTCCATATAAATATACCATACCTTTTTACATGTTTCTGTACATAGACTGTTTCTGCTGCCTGGAATACTTTCTCCATTCTATTCCTTCATGAAAGCTCCCATGATGCCTCCTTCCCCTCAGGCAGATGCTGGTGTTCCTTCTTGGCATCTGTAGCATTTAGCATCTATTTCCAGGAGAGCAGTGTGCAGCCTGCATTGTCATTGTTCATGTATTTTCCTGTCTTTCCAATAGGTTGTAAACATTTGCAGGTTGGGGACACCAACTTTCTATCTGTGCATCCTCCAGGGCCTGATAACAGTGCTTAAACACAACAGGAGCTCATTGATCGATATATGCAAATCAATCAATATGGTACATCACATTAACAAATTGAAGAATGAAAACCATATGATCATCTCACAGATGCAAAAAAAGCTTCTGACAAAATTCAATACCCATATTAAAAAAAGCATGCTCTTTTTTTTTTTTTTCTTCCCTGAGTGAAAGCATACTTCATGAATAATTGGAGGGTAAAGACCTTATGTCTTTACTTGGTAGATTAAATCCAAACCAAAATTTTAAAAATGAGTGACTTCTGGTGAGGAGTAAAGATAAGTGGAAACCACTTCCCTCTTGTTTGGTGTAAAGAGGGGAGTGGGGGCAGGTCTGGAACCACTTCCTCTCACCAATCCTGAGAACTGGCGCTCAGTTCTGACCATCCTTTCCTCCTCTGCATCTTGTCTGTCTCTGGTTTTTGAGGAGAAGATAAAGGAAAATGAACAAAATGGAGGAGAGAGATGTGTGATCTGGAGGATTTTTCTTTTAAGATTTTTTTTTCATGTGGACAATTTTTATTTTTTAAATTTATTTATTTTTTATTGAAGGATAATTGCTTTATAGAATTTTGCTATTTTCTGTCAAACCTCAACATGAATCAGTCATAGGTATACATATATCCCCTCCCTTTTGAACCTCCCTCCCATCTTCTGCCCCATCCCACCTCTCTAGTTTGTTACAGAGCCCCTGGTTGATTTTCCTGAGCCACACAGCAAATTCCCATTGGCTATCTATTTTACATATGGTAATGTAAGTTTCCATGTTACTCTCTCCATACATCTCACCCTCTCCTCCCCTCTCCCCATGTCCATAAGTCTATTCTCTATGTCTGCTTCTCCTTTGTTGCCCTGTAAATAAATTCTTCAGTATAATTTTTCTAGATTCCATGTACATGCATTAGAATGTGGTATTTATCTTTCTCTTTCTGACACCTCACTCCAGGTTCATCCACCTCGTTAGAACTGACTCAAATGCGTTCCTTTTTATGGCTGTGTAATATTCCATTGTGTATATGTACCACAACTTCTTTATACATTCATCTGTTGATGGACATCTAGGTTGCTTCCATGTTCTAACTATTGTAAATAGTGCTGCAATGAAAAATTGGATACACGTGTCTTTTTCAATTTTGGTTTCCTCAGGGCATATGCCTAGGAGTGGGATTGCTGGGTCATATGGGGGTTTTATTCCTAGTTTTTTAAGGAATCTCCATACTGCCTTCCATAGTGGCTGTATCAATTTGTATTCCCACCAACAGTGCAAGAGCATTCCCTTTTCTCCACACCCTCTCCAGTTTTTATTGTTTGTAGACTTTTTGATAATGGCCATTCTGACTAGTGTGAGCTGATACCTCATGGTAGTTTTGATTTGCATTGCTTATTTCAATAATGAGAGATGCTGAGCATCTTTTCATGTGTTTGTTAGTCATCTGTATATCTTCTTTGGAGAAGTGTCTGTTTAGGTCTTTTTCCCCCTTTTTGACTGGGGTGTTTTTTTTTCTTTCTGGTATTGAGTTGTATGAACTGCTTATATATTTTGGAAATTAATCCTTCTTCAGTTGTTTCACTTGCTATTATTTTCTCCCATTCTGAGGGATGTGTTTTCACCTTGAATATAGTTTCCTTTGCTGTGCAAAAGCTTTTAAATTTAATCAGGTCCCAATTGTTTACTTTTGTTTTTATTTCCATTACTCTAGGAGGTGGGTCATAGAGGATCTTGCTTTGATTTATGTCATCAAGTGTTCTCCCTGTTTTCCTCTAAGAGTTTTATAGTTTCTGGTCTTACATTTAGGTCTTTAATCCATTTTGAGTTTATCTTTGTGTATGGTGTTAGGAGGTATTCTAATTTCATTCTTTTACATGTAGCTGTCCAGTTTTCTCAGCACCATTTATTGAACAGGCTGTCTTTGCTCCATTGTATATTCTTGCCTCCTTTGTCAAAAATAAGGTACCCATAGGTGCATGGGTTTATTTCTGGACTTTCTATCTTGTTCCTTTGATCTATATTTCTATTTTTGTGCCAGTACCATACTGTCTTGATGACTGTAGCTTTGCAGTATAATCTAAAGTCAGGAAGGTTGATTCCTCCAGCTCCATTCTTCTTTCTTAGGATGGCTTTGGCTATTCAGGGTCTTTTGTGTTTCCATATGAATTGTGAAATTTTTTGTTCTAGTTCTGTGAAAAATGCCATTGGTAAGTTGATAGGGATCTCATTGAATCTATAGGTTGCATTTGGTAGTATAGTCATTTGAACAGTATTGATTCTTCCTACCCAGGAACATGGAATATCTCTCCATCTGTTTGTCATCATTGATTTCTTTCATTAGTGTCTTATAATTTTCTGTGTACAGTTCTTTTGTTTCCTTAGGTAAGTTTATTCCTAGATATTTAATTGTTTTTGTTGCAATGGTGAATGGGATTGATTTCTTAATTTCTCTTTCTGATTTTTTATTGTTAGTATATAGAAATGCAAGTGATTTCTGTGTATTGATTTTGTATCTTGAAACTTTGCTAAATTCACTGATTAGCTTTAGTAATTTTCTGATACTATCTTTAGGGATTCCTACATACAGTATCATGTTATCTGCAAACAGTAAGAGCTTTACTTCTTTTCTGATCTGGATTCCTTTTATTTCTTTTTCTTCTCTGATTGCTATAGCTAGGACTTCCAGAACTATGTTGAATAATAGTGGTGAAAGTGGACACCCTTGTCTTGTTCCTGATCTTAGAGGGAATGCTTTCAGTTTTTCACCATTGAGAATAATGTTTGCTGTAGGCTTATCATATATGGCCTTTACTATGTTGAGGTATGTTCCTTCTATGCCCATTTTTTGAAGAGTTGTAATCATAAATAGGTGCTGAATTTTGTTAAAGACTTTTTCTGCATCTATTGAGATGATCATGTGGTTTTTATCCTTCAATTTGTTAGTATGGTGTATCACGCTGATTGATTTGCATATATTGAAGACTCCTTGCATCCCTGGAGTAAACCCAACTTGATCATGGTGTATGAGCTTTTTGATGTATTGCTGAATTCTGTTTGCTAAAATTTTGTTGAGGATTTTTGCATCTATGTTCCTCAGTGATATTGGCCTGTAGTTTTCTTTTTTTGTGTTGTCTGTCTGGTTTTGGTATTAGGGTGATGGTGGCCTTGTGGTTGAGGTTGAAAGTCTTCCTTCCTCTGAAATTTTTTGAAAGAGTTTTAGAAGGATAGGCATTCAGTTCAGTTCAATTCAGTCACTCAGTCATGTCCAACTCTTTGCGACCCCATGAATCACAGCATGCCAGGCCTCCCTGTCCATCACCAACTCCCAGAGTTTACTCAAACTCATGTCCATCGAGTCAGTGATGCCATCCAGCCATCTCATCCTCTGTCATTCCCTTCTCCTCCTGCCCCCAATCCCTCCCAGCATCAGTGTCTTTTCCAATGAGTCAACTTTTTGCATCAGGTGGCCAAAGTAGTGGAGTTTCAGCTTCAGCATCAGTCCTTCCAATGAACACCCAGGACTGATCTCCTTTAGAATGGACTGGTTGGATATCCTTGCAGTCCAAGGGACTCTCAAGAGTCTTCTCCAGCACCACAGGTCAAAAGCATCAATTTTTCGGTGCTCAGCTTTCTTCATAGTCCAACTCTCACATCCATACATGACCACTGGAAAAACCATAGCCTTGACCAGATGGACCTTTGTTGGCAAAGTAATGACTCTGCTTTTTAATATGCTATCTAGGTTGGTCATAAGTTTCCTTCCAAGGAGTAAGCGTCTTTTAATTTCATGGCTGCAGTCACCATCTGCAGTGATTTTGGAGTCCCCAAAAATAAAGTCTGACACTGTTTCCACTGTCTCCCCATCTATTTCCCATGAGGTGATGGGACCAGATGCCATTATCTTAGTTTTCTGAATGTTAAGCTTTAAGCCAACATTTTCACTCTCATCTTTCACTTTCATCAAGAGGCTTTTTAGTTCCTCTTCACTTTCTGCCATAATGCATTAGCTCTTCTCAAAATATTTGATAGAATTCTCCTGTGAAGCCATTTGGTCCTGGGCTTTTGTTTTTGGGGAGATTTTTGATCAAAGCTTCGATTTCAGTGCTTGTAATTGGGTTGTTCATAATTTCTATTTCTTCTTGATTCAGTCTTGAAAGATTGAACTTTTGTCATATAGTTTGTTCATAATAGTCTCTTACAATCCTTTGTATTTCTGCATTGTCTGTTGTAACCTTTCCTTTTTAATTTCTAATTTTGTTGATTTGATTCTTCTCTCTTTTTTTCTTGATGAGTCTGGCTAAAGGTTTATCAATTTTGTTTATCTTCTCAAAGAACCAGCTTTTAGCTTTATTAATCTTTACTATTGTTTCTTTCATTTATTTCTGCTCAGATCTTTATGATTTCTTTCCTTCTACTATTTTTTTTGTTCTTCTTTTTCCAGTTGATTTAGGTGTAAAATTATGTTGCTTATTCAATGTTTTCCTTGTTTCTTGAGGTAGGATTGTATTGCTATAAACTTTTCTCTTAGAACTGCTTTTGCTGCATCCCATAGGTTTTGAGTTGTCATGTTTTCATTGTCATTTGTTTCTAGAAATTTCTTTATTTCCCTTTTGGTTTCTTTCATAACCTGTTGGTTATTTAGACATGTGTTGTTTAATCTCCATGTGTTTGTGTTTCTTACAGTTTTTTTCTTGTAATTGATATCTAGTCTCATAGCATTGTGATCAGAGAAGATGCTTGATATGATTTCAATTTTCTCAAATTTACTGAGGTTCAGTTTGTGACTGAAGATGTGGCCTATCCTGGAGAATGTTCCATGTGCACTTGAGAAGAAGGTATATTCTTCATTTGGATGGAATGTCCTGAAGATATCAATGAGATCCATCTCATCTAATGTATCATTTAAGACTTGTATTTCCTTATTAATTTTCTGTTTTGATGATCTGTCCATTGGTGTGAGTGGCGTGTTAAAGCCTCCTACTATGATTGTGTTACTGTCAATTTCTTCTTTTATGTCTGTTAGTGTTTGGCTTATTTATTGAGGTGCTTCTATGTTGGGTGCATAGATATTTACAATTGTTATGTTTTCCTATTGATCCCTTGATCATTATGTAGTGCCCTTTCTTATCTCTTGTAATCTTCTTTAAGGTCTATTTTGTCTGATATGAGGATTGCTACTCCAACTTTCTTTTGCTCCCCATTTGCATGGAATATATTTTTCCATCCTCTCACTTTCAGTCTATATGTGTCTTTAGGTCTGAAGTGGGTTTCTTGTAGACAGCATATATATGGATCTTGTTTTTGTATCCATTCAGCCAGTCTGTGTCCTTTGGTTGGAGCATTTAATCCATTTACATTTAAAGTAATTATTGATATATATGTTCCTATTGCCATTTCTTAATTGTTTGGGGTTATTTTATAGATCTGTTTTCTTTTCTTGTGTATCTTGACTATTTAAGTCCCTTTAACATTTGTTGTAAAGCTTGTTTGATGGTACTGAATTCTCTTAACTTTTGCTTGTCTGAAAAACTTTTTATTTCTCCATCAATTTTGAATGAGATCTTTGATGGGTACAGTAATCTTGGTTATAGGTTTTCCCCTTTCAGTACTTAAAATATATCCTGCCATTCCCTTCTGGCCTGCAGAGTTTCTGCTGAAAGATCAGCTGTTAAGTGTATGGGGTTTCCCTTGTATGTTACTTGTTACTTCTCTTTGCTGCTTTTAATATTCTTTCTTTGTGTTTAGTCTTTGTTAGTTTGATTAGTATGTGTCTTGACGTGTTTCTCCTTGGATTTATCCTATACGGGACTCCTTGTGCCTCTTGGACTTGCTTGACTATTTCCTTTTCCAGGTTGGGGAAATTTTCAACTATAATCTCTTCAAAAATTTTCTCACACCATTTCTTTTCCTTTTCTTCCTCTGGGACCCCTATAATTCAAATGTTGGTGCATTTGACATGGTCCCAGAGGTCTCTGAGACTGTCCTCAGTTCTTTTTATTCTTTTTACTTTATTCTGCTCTTCAGAAGTTATTTCCACCACTTTATCTTCCAACTGATTTGTTCTTCTGCTGATTTGTTCACTGCTTTGTTCTTCTGCTTCAGATATTCTGCTATTAATTCCTTCTAGAGTATTTTTGATTTCAGGAATTGTGTTGTTTGTCTCTGTATGTTCTTTAATCCTTCTAGGTCTTTGTTTATTGATTCTTGCATTTTTTCATTTTCAAGATTTTTTATTATCTTTACTATCATTATTCTGAATTCTTTTCCAGATAGTTTGCCTATTTCCTCTTCATTTATTTGGACTTCTGTCTTTCTAGCTTGTTTCTTCATTTGTGCAGTATTTCTCTGCCTTGTCATTATTTTTTTTTAAACTTATTTTGTTTGAGGTTTCCTATTCCCAGGCTTCAAGGAAAGTTCAATTCTTTCCTTGAAAAAGGTTGAATTCTTTCTTCCTTTTGGTTTCTGCCCTCCTAAGTTTGGTCCAGTGGTTTGTGTGAGGTTTGTATAGAGTGAGATTTGTCCTGAGTTTTTGTTTGTTGTTTGTTTTTCCTCTGATGGGCAAGGCTGAGTGAGTGGTAATCCTGTCTGCTGATAACTGGGTTTGTATTTTTCTTTCATTTTTTGTTTAGATGAGGCATTCTGCACAGGGTGACACTGGTGGTTGGGTGATGCTGGGTCTCATATTCCAGTGGTTTCCTTTGTGTGAGTTCTCACTATTTGATACTCCTTACATTTAGTTCTCTGGTAGTCTAGGGTCTTGGAGTCAGTGCTCCCACTCCAAAGGCTCTTGGGATTTCTGGTCAGGAACGAAGATTCCACAAGTGGTTTGTTATGGCATTAAGTGAGATTAAAATAAATATCCCAAAATGAGAAACTAAAGATCAACCCCAGGCAAATGGTAGTTAAAAAATTAGGCAAGTAATAATTAAAATAATGAAATATACACTTATACATATACACCTGTGAGCAAAGTGAAAGCAGTCCAACAAAAATAAACTAGAGTAGATTGATCTGGTGAACAAAGGAAATAAAAAATTATATTTACCAGTTAAGAACAAAACTAACTGAAGCACAAACTGGAAAACAAAACTAAAGCAAGGTGTCAAGCAGTTAATAAAGCAATGAAAACAAAACTAACGAATTTGTTGAGAGGAAAGGAAACAAAGAAAAGAAGGAAAAAATAGATATGTCAAGTTAAATAGAGGTAGATGAAGAAGATTTATATACATTAAAGATTAACTGCAAGGGTAAAAGAACAGTAGGAAAGGCAAACAAAGAAATAAATGTAGGAAAAAATATGATAGGTTTAAAAAAATTAAAATTATAAAAAAGAGAAAAGAAAAAAGAAAAACAGAAGAAGAGAGAAAAAAGGAAAGAAAAAAAAATTAAAAAGGAAAACTCCATAGAACTGCAAAAGCCCAACATAAATACAGAGGTTTATAGCAACAGTAGAAAGTGTGAATGAATATACACATATACATATATATCCATAAGCAAAATCAAAACAGACCAACAAAAATAAAGTACAATAGATTGACCCAGCAAACAAAGGAAACCAAAGATTATACCTACTAGAACAAAACTAATTAAAGCACAAACTGGAAAACAAAACTAATTAAAGCACAAACTGGAAAACAAAACAATTGGGGAATAAAGCAATGAAAATAAAACTAACAAATATATTGAAAGGGAAGGAGAGAAAGAAAAGAAAAAAAGAATAGATATGCAAAGTTAAATAGAGGTAGAAAAGAAAGATTTATATACATTAAAAATTAACTGCAAGGGGAAAAGAACAGTAGGAAAAGCAAACAAAGAAATAAATGTAGAAAAAATAATAATAGGTTTAAAAAACTAAAAATTGAAATTTAAAAAAGAGAGAGAAAAAAAAGAGGAATACTCTACAGAACGGCAAAAGCCCAAGATAGAGGCAGAGGTTTATGATAACAATAAAAAATGTTACTGAGATTTTTAAAAAAAGGCTCAAAAGCTTAATTGGATTTCTTAGTGCCAATAAAATCGACAACTACAACAGAGAGGGAAGAAAAGCAGAAAAAAACCCACCACCAACAACAAAAAAATCAAAAAGAATCTACAGAACAAGTCAAAACTTCAGAATAATAAATGTTTTTCTTGAGTCACTGTGGTCAGAGTCCTTTCCCTCGCTGGGAATCACAGTCCACCTCTCCTCCCTAGGATGCCCTCCAACACTGTGCTGATCTGGACCTGCTCCGGGGGCAGATCAGATTCTAATGTGGTCCTAGTCCTCTGTGTTCTTGCCTCCAATGTCCACAGGTATTAATGACCTAGTGCGTTTTCTTTTGTGGGAGCTCTCAGTGTCATTTTGAATATTCCATAGACACAGAGTCTGCCTAGCTGATCAAGTGGATTTAATCTGCAGCTGTACAGTTGGTGGGAGGGTTTTGGGTCTTCTTCCTTAGCCACACTCCCCCTGGGTTTCAATCGTGGTTTTTTTTTCCACCTCTGCATGTGGGTCGTCCACTGGGGTTTGCTCCTGAGGCTGCCCTGGAGGACTTGGGTTTGCCCCTGTGAGGGCCAGGTGTGGAGGTGGTGCAGCTGCTTGGGTCGCAGGGGTTCCGGCAGCACCAGGTAGTCAGGGGAGTTGGTGGCTAGGACAGCAGGAAATACAGTGCTCTAGAAGGGGATGGCCACCAGTATTGGCCAATATGCTCCAGTATTCTTGCCTGGAGAACCCCCTCCCTGACAGAGAAGCCTGGCAGGCTACAGTCTACAGGGTTGCAAAGAGTCAGACATGACCAAAGTGACCCTGTATGCATAGATGCAAGACTTTTTTTGCCTGTGGCAGCTCTGCCCCAGTGAGAGTTGAGCATGAGGGTGGCATGGTTGCTTGACTTGCAGGGACCCTGGCGGTGCCAAGTGTGCAGGGACACGGACTGCCTCTGCAGGAGTTATGGCCCTGTCAGAGTCTTTTTTCGAGACTTGTAGCTGGTGAGCAGAAGGCCTCTTTGGCCAGCCTTTCTCTGTAGCTCTGCCCTTTCAGGCACTTAGAGGGCTCCCTTGCCTGGGGTCCTTCTCTGTTGTTTGGTGCACCAGGCACATAGAAGGGCCCCCTGGGTGGGGTCCTCCTCTGTAGATTGGCATGTCGGGCACTTAAAGGGGCACCCTGGGTGGGGTCCTACTCTGTAGTTCAGTGGGCAACATTTGATGGGCCAGCCTTTCTATTGTTCAGCTGCTGTTGCTGGCCAAGTTCTGTGTGCTTCTATATATTCTTTTCCACTGGTCAGGTACTCCTGTCCACTCTCTGCATGCATGTCTGTGTCTGAAGGTGGATTCCTGATGTATCCACAGAGAGAGATACACTCCATGTCCACCTACTCCTCCGCCATCTTGTTCTCTCTCAAGTTTTATTTTATTTTCAATTGGAGGATAATCACTTTACAATATTGTGTTGGTTTCTGCCAAACATCAACATGAATCAGCTATAGGTACATATATGTCCCCTTCCTCTTGAATGTCCCTCCCTGATGTGGACCATTTTTAATGTCTTTATTGAGTTTGTCACAATATTTATCATTTCTGTTTTATGTTTTGGTTATTTGGCTGCAAGGCATGTGGGATCTTTTCCCTGACCAGGGATTGAAACCGCACCCCATGCAGTGGAAGGCAACGTCCTAACTACTGACCACCAGGAAAGTCCTCCTGGAGGATGTTACGTAGTTTCTACGTAGTCTAAGTGGAGGAGGAGATCTACTTCTTTCAAAGGGAGGGTGACAAGGGGGTCCTCCTAGTTCCTGGGCCTGAGTCCCCACGTAGATAACTTAAAACAGAAAGGTCTTCCTGCTGACCCAGTAAGTGTTGCCTAGTACTGGTTACACGATTTGCAGAGCCCAGTGGAAAATAAAAATGTGGGCCTCTCGTTAAAAATTTATGTAGAATTTTAAGACAGTGACAGCACAGTTAGCCAAGCGTGGGGTGCTTCCAGGCGTGGGCCCTGTCTGTCTGCACACTTGTATGTACGGGAAGCCAGCCCTGGTGCTCTTTGATGGAGGTTTCAAGTTCTGGACTTCGGTGATGAATTTCTTTTACTTATCTATTTAGAAATTTCTATAAAATCTTTTGGGTGTTCAAACAGGGATAAAGAAAAATATTAAAAAAAAAAAAATCAATGTACCCACCACTGGCTTAAGAGACACAGACATAGAGAACAAATGTATGGTTACCAAGGGGAGAATGGAGGAGGGTGAGATGAATTAGGAGATTGGGATTGACATATGTACATTATTGATAGCATGGGTAAAATAGATCACTAATAAGAACCTACCGTATAACAGAGGGAACCTACTCAATGCTCTGTGGTGACCTAAATGGGAAGGAAATCCAATAAAATAAGGGATATATCTATACGTATCGTTGATTAACTTTGTTGTACAGCAGAAAGTAACACATTGTCAAGCAAATATATGCTAAAAAAAAGAGATACATGGTGACAAATATATTTGAAACACTTTGTTTGCTCCTCAGAAGTAACAAATATTCTGATGAACCACAGGAGTTTATCATTCTCGCACATGTCTACACTTACACTATATATCTCTGATAAAGATGAATTTTAGTGATGCAGGGCGGTATTCCTCATGCAACTGAACAAGGAATCCTGTGAGACACAGGCTTAGACACATCTGAATCAGTGTGGTCAAGGAGTCCTGGGCTTTTCTGGGGGGAGGGTAGTACAGATTTAGTCCTTTGCATTTTTGTTCATTGCTTCTGTTTTCTTCAGCCCACATCTACCTCCCTTCCTGTCCTTTGTCGAATCTGTAAACATTTCCGTTTCTGTGTATCCTGTCTTCTTCCATTTCATCATACTTACTACATGTTCCTTCTATAATGCAAAGCACCAGGGTCTGGCTCCAGGTCCGACTTCCTTTCTACCCCATAGCTATTCTGAGTCATGGTGTTGGGGATTAATCTAGTCAAATGAGCTGTCGATTTTTAATATTTTAGATCGAGTAGGCCCAAGTGGCTTAAAAAAGTGGGGCTCCAGAGAGAGAATCTGGTGGAAATGAAAAAGATATATACACATTTAAAAAGTGGAATGAAGTGGATTCAGCAATGAATATTCAGTGAAAAGTCCCATTTGGAGAATTATAAAGAGAGACTGTGAGGGTGGGGGGAGAGGGCTGTGCTCAGCTATGCAACTCTGTGCGGGCATTAATGCAGCGGGAAATGTGATTTTGCCAAAAATAAGGGTGTGGCCCATGAAAGTGGGGACTTGGAGCCTGGAGTTGTCCCACACGGTTATAGTAATTAAACAATTAATAGTTTACATATCCTCCCTGCCTTTGAAAAATTAAAAAAAAATGCCTGCAAATCTTGCACATCCTCCAGATGAATGTTGGAAACTATGCAAAACTTAGCAGTTACAAAGAAAGGCCATTGTGAATGGCTGATTTTTCTGTCTCTAAGGATTTATCTGCAGAGCAGTAGCAGGACAAAGAGTTCAGGGATGGATTTTGGCGAGTGTTTGAACTGACTAAAATAAAAGACAGCAACGCATCCCTAATTGCCTGACCAAATACTTTACACTGCACCCCTCCAAGTTCATGTGAATAATATGGTCGCAAAAGGCCAATAATAATGACTAGGATTTCCAGCTCAGAGAGTGATTGCAAATTTGACTCATGTGCTGTCCCTAAAATCGCTCTGGCCTAATTACTGTTAAAAACAGATGAAGATAAATGTTAACATGGCCCCAGTGAGTCATCTGGTCAGGGCTCACGTTACAGAAACAGTCATTCTGGGAGGAGAATTGAGGACAAACACTTTGAGAGTGGCCACAAACGATGGCAGAGGACAAGCCTGCTAGAGAAGCCCGTGTTTGGTTCCCAGGAATGGAGAGCGAGATAACTGTTACATGATCATAGGGCTTTTCATCAATCTTTTCTGTTAATAAACACATGCAACTGCCATATGGAAATAGGATCTGCTGCCCCAGTTCCTCCTAAAATAGAGCATTTCTAATTGCAGTTATTTAACTCCTTTCAGAAATACTCTCCTTACTTTTCCTTTAGAAATACTTTTCTAAATTATTTGGGTTAGCTTAACATGTGGAGGAAAAGGGAGTGGAACTGGCAATTGGAAAGCCTTCTCTGAAACTGGCCCCAGAGTGGTCCTCAGGTAAGTAGTATTGGCTTACTTATAGATAAAGAAAATTAGGAGCCAGAGATAGCCTATAAATCAAGTGCTCCTTTGTGCCTCTAGCTCCGTGATCAATCATGATGTTCAATATGGCAGCCTCTCTGGGTTTCAGTTTTCTCACAGGTACCTTGGGAGTGATGATACTTACCCTAAAGCAATGTTATTGGTTAATTTCCAAGGGGAGTAAGGTTTTAGTAAATGATTCTATTCTGTAGGAAAGGTCTTGAGGATGTGCTCTGGGTCTGCTGTTCGGTCCTGGGTACACAAAGGATGGTTGGTCCTCTGCTGACTCGCCCCCGCTGTGTCTGCTTTTTATGCTCTCCTTACAGATGTTCTCTGGGAAAGGGACAATTTGTGACAGGCCAGTTCTGATGATCCTTGGGCTGAAAGCATTGCTCTTTTGCAACTGAGAGTTTTACTCCTTTTAAAGATTGAATTGACTCCTTAATTTTCTTTCCTACTCTGGAAATTCCAACATATACACTCTCAGACTCAAAGGGGTTTAGAAACAAAAATATCTGAACTGCCACACTTAAAATATCTCTACCGCTAAAGAAAAAAGATGTAATGTAAGGAATACAATAAGAAATTTTAAAATAACGAGAAAATGGGGTTAAAGATGACTTATTTGTAGCAGCAACAAACTGGAAGTAACTTATATATCCATCAACAGGGGATCACTTTATAGCCATTAAACTACTGTTGTAGAAAGATACATAATGTCATAGGAAAATGTTAACATGTGGATAAGTGAAAAAACTAGATTTTAACTGCATCATCGAAATATTAATAGATTTGTTGTTGTTGTTTAGTCACTTAGTCATGTCTGACTCTTGCAACCTCATGGACTGTAACCTGCCAGGCTCCTCTGTGGGTGGGATTTCCCAGGCAAGAATACTGGAGTGGGTTGCCATTTTCTTCTCTAGGGGAACTTCCTGACCTAGGGATCGAAACTTCATCTCCTGGGTTGCAGGTGGATTCTTTAACACTGAGCCACCTGGGAATCCCCCATGTATGATGATAAACTAAGGATGCTGTCTTTCTTTTTAATTGTTAAAGAAGACACGTGACATAAAATTTACTACCGTAGCTATTTTTAAGTGTAAGTTCTGTCTTATGTATATTTACAGTATCATGCAACCAACTTCCACGACTTTTTCATCTTGCAAAACTGAAATTCTGCAGCCATTAAACAACGGTTCCATGTCCTCCTTCTGCAGTCTCTGGCAACCATCATTCTGATTTCTGTGTCTATGAATTTGACTATACTAGGTGCCCCCATGTAAGTGGAATCAATACAGTATTTGTCCTCTCATGACTGGCTTATTTCACTTAGCATCATGTCCTCAGGATGCATCTATGTTGTAGCATGTGACAGGGTTTCCTCTTTTTTTCAAGGCTGAATTATATTCCATCATGTGTATATACCACATCCTGTTATTCATTCATAGATTGCCTCATATTTGGGGTTGCTTCCACTTCTTGGCCTTTATGAATAAAGCTTCTGTGAACATGGGTGTGCAACCGTCTCTTTGAGATCATGCTTTCAATTCTTTTGGGCATATACCCAGAAGTGGGATTGCTGGATCACATGGTTATTCCAGTTTTTATTTTTTTGAGGAACTACCATACTGTTTTCTACAGTGGCCACACAATTTTACATTCCTACCAACAGTTGACAAGGGTTCCCTTTTTTCCACATCTTCACCAACACTTGTTACTTTCTATATATTTTTTAAAATAGTAGTCATTTTTTTTGTACTTTGATATAATTCCTCATTTGCTTTTTACTTTAACAATTACTTTTGTAATTAGAAAACCCACAATAAATGTAATATAGAAGATATGGTGGAGGGACCAATATTTTCTGTGTCTCGTTTACAAGGACTGAAGGATTGGGTGTTCCTGGGTTGCTGTTCCAATGGCCATCTTACCTATTCCATAGTCATGAGTCTGTGTGGCTGAGCATTAGGTATGGTGTCCAACAGCATGGTCTGAGGGAAAAATATCACAGAGTGGTTTCAACACTCTTCTTTGCACACTAGGAAGCAAAAGACATGGTTTAGCCTTTTTCCTGTACTTCCACAAAGGAACTAGCTGAATTTCAAAAATTAAAAATCCCAGTTATTTTAATGAAAAAAATCAGTCAAACAAGTAGTCCCTAACATATTTGGCATCAGGGACCAGTTTCATGGAAGACAATTTTTTCATGGGCTGGCATGTGGGGGTTATGGTTTCAGGATGGTTCAAATGCAGTAGGATTTGTGCTCCTATGAGAATCGAATGCCACACTGCTCTGACAGGAGGCAGAGCTGAGGTGGTAATGCAAGTGATGGGGAGCAGCTGTAAATACACATGAAGGTTTGCTCATGCACCCACTGCTCACCTCCTGCTGTGTGGCCTTGTTACCTAATGGACTGGTACCAGTTGGGGACCCCTGAGTTAGACCAAGTAGTCTGCATTTTTATGAAACAATAGGCTCATTTATTGAAATTTGAAGAGAATAATTAGCATGATATATGACTTCATAGGGCTGCCCTGGTAGCTGAGCTGGTAAAAAATCTGCCTGCAATGCAGGAGACCCCAGTTCAATTCCTGGGTCGGGAAGATCCCCTGGAGAAGCAATAGGCTACCTACTCCAGTATTCTTGGGCTTCCTTGGTGCTCAGATGGTAAAGAATCTGCCTGCAAGGTGTGAAGACCTGGGTTCGATCTCTGGACTGGGGAGATCTCCTGGAGGAGGAAATGGCAACCCACTCCAGTATTCTTGTCTGAAGAATCCCCATGGACAGAGGAGCCTGTTGATCTACATACAATCCATGGGGTCACAAAAAGTCAGACATGACTGCGCGACTAAGCACAGTACATGACTTCATAGATGGCAGTTCCTACTCTTTTAGTGATAGCTGGTTTGACAGCTGGTCAGACTTCACTTTTGCAGGTGAAAGGTCATCATGTATTCTTAATAAACCTTTTAACACCACACGGTACCACCGCCTCACAGTCATTTATAGAAGGCTTTATTAAGAAATAGTTGTGCTGCTTGCATTGCCTTATTTAATTCTGTCTATGAAAGGTAAAGTGAAAGTGAAAGTCGCTCAGTCATGTTCAACTCTTTGAGATTCCATGGACCACACTGTTTATGGAATTCTCCAGGCCAGAATACTGGAGTGGGTAACCTTTCTCTTCTCCAGGGGATCATCCCAACCCAGGTTTCGAACCCAGGTCTCCCACATTGCAGGCAGATACTTTACCAGCTGAGCTACCGGTGAAGCCCAAGAATACTGGAGTGGGTAGCTCATCCCTTCTCCAGGAGATCTTCCCAACCCAGCAATCAAATCCGGGTCTTTTGCATTGCAGGCAGATTCTTTACCTGCTGAGCTACCAGGGAAGCTCAATTCTGCCTGTGTGCTGTGCTTCGTCGCTCAGTCGTGTCTGACCCTTGTGACCCCATAGACTGTAGCCCGCCAGGCTCCTCTGTCCATGGGATTCTCCAGGCAAGAATACTGGAGCGGGTGGCCATTTCCCTCTCCAGGGATTCTGTCTATAGGGTAGACTATGTTTTTTTAATAGATGAAAAACTAAGGCTTGGAGATATTAACCAATTTACTTAAGACTACTCTGTGATGTGCTGAAATATTAAGGATTGATTTAGGTTATGTCTTCCCCTACCACCTCATGCAGAAGAGACTGATACCAAAAATTGTATCTATTTTAATGGTGGCATTGAGGAAGAAACTGCCCTTGAATTCTTCTCTGCTTAAGCTTTTGATGTTAAGTCTTCGTCATCATGAAGTTAATTGATTTTTCAGTTTGGTTATTCTGCTTTTGAAAGTAGTAACTGGGGCATCACTGATGTAGAATTGATAAATTTCCAAGAGTTAGAGAAGGTTATTTTAGATGCATAGATTATTTTTCTGTTTCTTAATAGTTCATCATCAGAGAATAAAGACTAACCTTCAGCACTCTGTATACCCTGTGTCATTAGATGAATAATTTCAGGCTACTTAAGGAAGAAATCAAGACAGAATTCTGCTATCCTGCTTTCCTCCTGCTTCATTCTGAAAGGATTTGAACATTCTTCAAATATGAGATTAAGGGGTGAAAAATATGAGGTTTTTTTTGTTTTTGTTTTTGTTTTGCCATCTTTTAATAGTAGCTCCTTCAGTTAGTGTAGCAGTAAAGAAAACAAAAAACAAATGTATTGGGGCCTGGTAAATGTGTGTGCTGGTGAAGATTAGGAGACAGGACTAAGCAAAGGAACAAATGCATTTTTAATCAAATTGAAGTGACTGAACAGAGACAGAAAAATTGTTATTATTATTAACTATTGAACATTAACAAGCAAGAAAACATTTTTACAATAGGCATCATCTACTCAGGGGTGCCTTGCTTATGCCAGAATCAGGGAATTGCAGTGAGAGTTCCTTTGTCTCCTATCTCACTCTCCCCCTCTGCTGGGTACTATTATTATCTCCATTTTTGTCTCCAGGAAACTTAGGCTCCGAGATGTTAAGTAACTTGTTCAAGGTCACCTGGCTAAGAAGAGTCAGAACTGGTGAGCCCAAGTCTATGAAATCCAGAACCTTTTTTTGTAACCAGGACGCTTTTCTGTCTCAGACATTTATAAGAATTGCTCATGCAGTTCTAAGCTGAGAGGCAGGATGAGAAAAGGACCTTGAATGTAAAGATTACTGTCCAGATTGAACTTTTCTAGGCTCCAACCCAATGTTTGTGCAGGAGTTTGTGTGGCTGGAGATCTTCTGGTCCTGCCCACCACTGGCAAGCTCTCTGCTCCCTCTGCCTCCAGTGGGAAGAGGAATGGGGGGGTCAAAGGGGTGAGGCGGCTTTAGGCTGTCAGGTGAGCGAGTTGGTGCAGTCCCAGGGCAGAGGAAGCTGAGTCCAAGGGAAAGGCTAGTTGAAGCCGTAATACTTTATGACTTACTAATGAATTCCATTTTATAGCCCAACTCCCTTAAATTGTCTCTTCCTGTGATTAATTCTTGTTCTCCCCGTCCCCCTTAAGCAGACGGCTGTTGATAGGGAGTGTTCCGTGTTGAATGAGTAAAACGTACTAATGCATGTTCTCTTCAGCCAGAGATAACCTTGCTTTAAACATGATGGATGCAACTTTTACAAGGGGAGATATCATCAGGAAAGGGGCCTTGAGGCTTTTGCATCAGACCCTCGGGGATAAACTCACTGTCCAGCAGCATCTCAATCTCTCTCCTGATCATTTCGAATAACTTGATCTGTCTGTCAGTGTTTCTCAAATGAAGTGATCCATTGATGTAAATAACCCAACCACGGGGTCATTCTGGATTTAATCAACCTTTTTTTTTTTTCCCTCCCTGAAAAATATTCCACACCTTTTTCTTTCTCGGTTAACACCAAGACAAAGAAGCAAGGTTTCTGGGAAAGTCATAGAGCTTAAAAGTCACAAGTGGCACAGTATTAGAAGGGACTCCTTTCGGGGACTAGAGAACTTTAGCTCTCCCAATATGTGTTTGTGTGTAGACTTGCAAAGACTTAGAGAAAGAACAGAGAGGTTTTTCTGGTGAGGATTAGACATTTAGTAATTTCAACTCAAGTCTCCTCCATCCCAGACTTCTTAATTTTGACCTGGTCCACGAAAATATACAGAATAAAGCCACCAGTCACTGGTGATTGTTACTTATAGGGATGTGTCCAGGATTGAGAAAGCTCTAGATAAAAGGGACGGACAGAGAGGAGGGAGCTGAGCTGGCAAATTGGTTGGGATTCCTAGGAGGAGGTGCTCACAGGATACAGGTGCCTACTTGAAAGCAGAAAGAAAAAGCAAAGCAAAAGTATCCTGGTGTGCACAAATTATTTACATGTTCAGTTTCTTTTAGCTCTTATGAAGGATCTCTTCCATGCTGGCAGAAGACTTTAGTTTAAAGAAGAAAAAAAAAATTCTTTCTTGCAGAACTGATAACCAAATAAAATACTGTTATATTTTCTGTCTAATAAGCACAAGAAGTTCCATAACTCCCTTGATTAAGCATATTATCCTTTTGCAGAAAGTCAGCTTGATTTATGCAAAAAGCGATTTGGACATACTTTCTCCGGCCATGGAGATTTCATAATTCCTGGTGTATGTCTGGAAAATCTCCTCTCGTCGTGAGTCCAAACCAAATTAATGTCTTCCAGAGTGACCTGAGGAATTAATGAGGTTTTTGCTGTCAGTTCTACCCATCCAGGGTCAAGTAAATCATTTGCTGGCTCTCGGGCCGCTGTTTTTTTTTGCTGCCTCTCTGACTCCACGTTCAATGATAACAACATCGCAGATGCCTTTGAAATACGGCATTGCCGACACTCTCCGTCCATCTGCTGGGACATATTTTAGGCTCTGCTTCTCTTTCTGCTGTAAACTCGGCCTTTAATGGAGTCGGTAATTGCTGATAAATGGGGTATCAATGAAGTCAGCGTACTGGAGGTTCCCCCATTCTTTTTGGCTGATGTATGCTATTTAAATCTCCTCTGACGTGACTTAGAATTATTGTGTGCCCAACTGGTGTTCTTGGCTGAAGACTTGAATTATTTTTTCCCCTTCTTCTTTTCAGACAAACTAAAGCTGGTCGGTAAGAGGCTTTCTTGGGGGCGCTTTGTTCTTCTTCCCAGAAGAAGTTCCACCACCTGCTGTAAGGTCATGTCCACAGAATGAGGTGGAGTCTTCAGGACTTTCCTATCCCTCTCCCACCATCACTAGAGGGCTAGGACCACCAGATCTCCTGGGAATCTAAGCTATGAAATAAGTGGAAGCTTTCCAAAGCTTTGAAAATGACTCATGTATCTTTGTACTGAAAGTCTGAAATTGTGTGTTTGACACTAAACTTCTCACTGTTTTTCCCTTTATTTCTTTAACTGTTTATAATTGAGCATTAGAAGCAGAAGCAATGATCATCTCCCTTCTAATCTCCTCATTCTATTTAATTTTTCATTTCTCACAAATATGTGGTCAATTTGCGGCTGCCAATGAGAAAACAACCCAGCTGGACTGGTGAATGTTTTTTCAGAACTTTTTACTTTGTATTGGAGTATAGCTGATTGACAACGTTTTTGATAGTTTCAGGTGTACAACAAAGGGACTCAGTCATACATGTACATGTATCCATTCTCCCCCAAACTCCCCTCCCATCCAGGCTGCCACATAACATTGAGTAAAGTTCCCTGTGCTAGGAATTTTTATATGGATTCTTAGCCGTCTGGTCAGAGGCCCTGGGGGCCTGCTGTTTACCATTTTTCAAAGTAGAAGTAGAATTTTAGAAATAGAAATTCTATTTCCTTTCAAAATATAAAAACCTACTAAAGGTACCTACCAACCACTGGTTTTCTGCTCCAACCAGTCATATGGATATAAACATGTTCCCACAAGGAGTGAAAGGTTAAAGCTTCAAATGCAGTCTGAATCTCCCCGACCTTCCAAACCTCAGTTTTATCAGCTACAAAATAGAGACAGCCTTACCTGTCACTTAGGACTTGGGAACCCTGTGGTGGCTGCTGCTGGCTCACAGTTTTTCACATTTACTATATATTAAGACCCTTCCCTATATTATGTCATTTAATTCTCACCATCATTCTTTGAGGCAAGTACTATTCAACAGCATCATCTTACTAATGGAAATAGACACCAATAAAACAATGAGGCTTAAAAAAAGTTTTATAGGGTCTTCCCCGGTGTTCCATTGGTTAAGAATCCACCTGCCAAGACTGGGTACACGGGTTTGATCCCTGACTGGGAAGATCCCACATGCCTCGGGGCAATGAAGCCTGTGTGCCACAACTACTGAAGCCTTCGCACCTAGAGCCCATGCTTTTGCAACAAGAGAAGCCACCACAATGAAAAGCTCATGCAGGGCAACTAGAGAAAGCCCAAGGGCCACAGCAAAGATCCAGAGCAGCCAAAAATAAATAAATTAAAAAAACAAAAACCAAACAATAAGTTTTATGGCTCTTAATGTTTTCAAAAGGCTTTTCCCTATGTTATTCCATCTTCCCTCCTCAAACACTCTGTTAGGTATTTATTATGATGTTCTCCTCACTGGAATATACAGAGAAAACAAGAGGCCTTCTCCAGGTCACACAAGCCAGGAAGGGCAGCGTTATGACCTGAAAGAGACATAGTAATTATAAACATGCCTCAAGGGGAAAAAAAAAGTTTGAATAATATAATTGGATGCCTAATTGTCCTGGCCATGATATGATCCATTTGTGCCTGAGTGGAAAACAGCCTTGACACACTCATATTTTAGATTAGACCATAAAACCAACAAACAATAAGCCAAACTATTGTGAGCAAGCATGTGATAACTGAGGAAAGATGAGGTGGGGCTGAGGAGAAGATGTGGGAGAAATTTCAGTGACCTAAATGAGGAACTTCAGGGAATTTGGTGAAAATTAGGTTGGAGTTTGAGAGGAAACTCTGATGAATAATTTTGCTAAAACCCTGAAAATGTCAGGCCGGCTAACGCATTTGAGTCCTTCTCATCCATTTTTGATTTTGTTCAGCTGGGAAATACCTCAGAAGTTTTCCTTCAGCTGTTTGTTTTCTGTCTGTTGGAAGTGGGTGTGTGGTATCTATAGCTGTTTCCCTTTAAAATAAACCAAAAAGTAGAAGAAACATTAGAATGAACTTTAGGGAACAGAATTGGGAAATGTTCCCTTTAAATTGTAGAGAGTGGCTTTTTTGTTTTCCTAGAAGGCAGGCTTTACTTTTCTAAATGGTAGTGGGGGACTTCCCTGGTGGTCTAGTGGTTAAGAATCCACCTGCGGACACAGGGGACCACAGGTTGATCCTTTGCTCCAGGAAGATGCCAAATGCTGAGGGTCAGCGAAGACCGCATGCCTCAACTGCGGATCCTGGGCACGTGGAGCCCGAGTGCCACAGCTACCGAAGCCCGTGTGCCCTAGAGCCTCTGCTCTGCAACAGGAAAAGCAACCCCAGGGAGAAGCCTGCACACCGACAGCTATAGGGGAGATCCCACTCGCCACATTTAGAGAAAGCCTGTGTACCAGTGAAGACCCAGCACGAACAAAAATGAATGAATGGATGAAGGAATGGGGTTGGCTAGGAGCAAGTACAGGTTCTGGGGGCGTAGTGTGAATAAGAACCTCTGAAATAATACTCGCAGGATCACTGCATGGGTGGAGACTGGACTAGATGCTCAAGTAGACTGCTTTGTGGGGAAGCCCTGTGTTTGAAACTCTCCTACTGTTACTTCCTAGTGAAAAAACCCTAGCAAGCCAGGGCATACTTAAGCCTCAGTTTTTTTTTCACCTGGAAATTGGGGGAAGCTAAGACCTAGCTCACAGGACTATGGTGACTATTAGATGGGATAAAATATATGTGAGGTTTGCAAACTATGAAGCAGTAGGAACTTCCCCTATTACTCTTTATTAAGGATCCTCTCCCCAACATTTAAAAATTTATTTTTAATTTTTATACAATTTTAAAGGGTAACTTTCCATTTACAGTTATTATAAAATATTGGCTATATATCCCATGTTGTGCATCCATAAGCCTGTCTTACATCTAGTTCGTTCTCTATATCTATGAGTCTGATACTTTTTTTTATTATATTAACTTGTATTTTTAAGACTATTCATGTAAGTGAGATCATACAATATTTGTCTTTCTCTGTCTGACTTATGTCTCTTAGTGTAGTAGTACCCTCCCCGCCCATCCATATCTATCCATCCAATTTTGCCCAAATGGCAAAATTTTGTTCTTTTTTATGTCTGACTAGTATTCTCCTCCCCTATATTTTGATATGTGAAATTAAGTGAAGATTTAAACCAAGGGCCCCTTGAAACCATAACTAGGTCAGCAAAAGTGTGGGGGATGTAGGGTTGATGGAGGTGGGTGGTGATTTGAAGGGGCAGATGGATTCTGACTTGATCATTTGCGTGTTTGGAGTTTGGCAAAACCTCTCACTGGAGCCTCCATTTTCTCTCCTACTGGCTTCTTCCCTATATCAACGCCCAAACATGGGTCCTGCCAATGTGTGGTCATGAGCCAGTTGTTCCTCCAGATTTTAGAGCCAAGATGCTTATCTTCAGGATCTAAGTGCTAGCCAGCAAAAAGCAATATAAAGTTTGGCTTTACCTGGTTTCCCACTGAGCACTGCAGTGTATCATTAAACAGAAATGAAATGAAACACTTGGAAATTTCTGATGCACCCGCCATAAGCTGTCCTCCGTCCTCCTCACCCGGCTTGGCTCTGGAGAGTTCTCTTGTAGAGGCTGCTGTGACCCTCCTGTTTGTCACCCGGGATGCTGATGCTCTCTGTTGCTCTCAACAGGCAGGTAACCTTGCCCCACCTTTGACAATAACCTAACCAGCCCTGACTTGCCAAGTTCTGAGAATGTTTAGTTTGTAAAACTGCTGGGCAAGAATACAGTCTTGCACAGGATAAGGAGGAAGAAGCCGTATGTTATGAAAGTTCAATCTCCTCTCTGGTGGCTTTGAGGGGATGATAAGTCCCCCATTGCTGTGTCACTGTCATTCCTACTGGATGGAAACAGTGATGCTCATCCTGTGATACTGTTGTTCGATTGTGCTGTGCTGGCTTAAGGCGTGAAATACACATGGTTTTGAGAACATGAGAGCCCCCTGCTCCTAGCCCAGGGCCCCACTCAGCCTCTAGTGGGGCCTGATGAATGCTTCCTGAATAAGTGAATAAATAAGCGGACAAATTGTGAAGTTGCCTTTGATCAGTGACCAAGGAAGCAACACGTTTCTGGATGGGCAGCAGAATATCTGGAAGACTTGTATCCATGGGAGGAGAACCATTATCACTTCGGTTTTGGCTGGGAAAGGTGATGGTGTTCCTGCCTGGAGGATGCTTCCATTGACAGAATGGAGGTCATGTGGGCTCAACACAGGGGTTGGGGGCAGAAACCAGCAAGTGAGACAGAGGGCAGAGGGCCTGGAAGCCAGGTAGGCAGCGTGGGCTCCATCCTGAAGGCAAGGAGAAGACAGCATACATTTTTTTTTTTCCAGCCAAAATGTGATGTGAATGCAGGTCTCTAAATCTATCTATCTATCTATCTATCTATCTTGGGCTTCCCAGGTGGCTCAGTGGTAAAGAATCTGCCTGCCAATGCAGGAGATTCTAGTTCAATACCTGAGTCAGGAAGATCCCCTGGAGAAGGACATGGCAACCCACTCCAGCATTCTTGCCTGGGAAATCCCATGGACAGAGGAGCCCAGTGGGGTACAGTCCATGGGGTCTCAAAGAGTCGGACACAACTTAGTGACTGAATATGCATGCATCTATCTATCTATCCATCCATCTTCCATT
Organism: Cervus canadensis; assembly: GCF_019320065.1. Taxonomy (NCBI): domain Eukaryota; kingdom Metazoa; phylum Chordata; class Mammalia; order Artiodactyla; family Cervidae; genus Cervus; species Cervus canadensis. The sequence goes on along the minus strand of NC_057398.1, from coordinate 54,379,021 downwards.
TATCTATTTATGTATCCTTCTATCTATCTGAGAACGAGACACATAGGAAGAGGGACAGAGACAGAGTGAGTGAGAGAGAGAGAGAGAGAGAGAGAGAGAGAGAAATCAATCGGCCAGTTCTGCGGACCCCATGAGTGTCTGGCAAGAATGGTAATATAGCAGTTATGTGGGGCAGTCTGGAAGTGGGTAGAGACAGTGGATCACTCCTTGGAGATGGAAAGAGAGAGAGACCAGTTTCCCAGAGAAACTGTGGGTGGCTCTAGCTCTAAAACCTTGGCTTTCAGTATGTTCTTGGGCTCATCCAACAGCATGAACAGAGGGGAAATTCATATTATGGGGTAAACTTTCCAGGTGGCTGCCAGGAGTGACTATCCTCAGATGAGTTGCCAGGGTCTGGGGCAAGAAGGGGCAGGTGCAGCTGCATCCACGATGGGATGAGCAGGGGTGTGATCAGCCAACACGGGTCTTGGTACAGAGACTCAGGTGTAAGGATGTCCAATCCACACCTACAGTGCATCTGTATTTTCTTTGCACCTTGTCACATCCTAATGTGCTGTGTGCTAAGTCACTTCAGTCATGTCTGAATCTACGACCTCATGGACTGTAGTCTGCCAAGGCTCCTGGGTCCATGGGATTCTCCAGGAAAGAATACTGGAGAGGGTTGCCATGCCCTCCTCCAGGGGATCTTCCCAACCTGTGGAATAGCAAGTGCATAAAAGGTTTACCAATTTGGTAAGGGAATGTTTGGTAACAACAGCAGTCTCTTGTGATATTGTTTATGTGTATGTGAATTCTTCTCTCATCATTGTGTAACCTGGTTTCACAGCTGTTTAGCCAGTTAGAGACTAGAAAGATGAGATTTAAATGTTAATGTGCAGCTCATGAAATAATTGAGTACTAGTGGGCCTCGAGTGTAAAAGCAGAGTGGCTCACTGGTAGGTGTTTAAAATACAATCCCCACGTCCATCCTCACTTGGAACCCCTTCCTCCTCTTCCTTCCCTCTGTCTCAGAGAAAAACAGTCTTCATTGCTGGTGGTCAGTCCTACGTGGCTGTTCATGTGGCTAGATGAGTAAAAGACGCGGTATTTTATTAATGGACTTCCCTAGAGGCTCAGTGGTAAAGAATCTGCATGCCAACACAGGAGACATGGATTCAATCTCTGGGTTGGGAAAATCCCCTGGAGAAGGAAATGGCAACCCACTCCAGTATTCTTGCCTGGAGAATCCCACGGATAGAGGAGCCTGGTGGGCTATAGTCTATGGGGTCACAAAAGATTCGGACACAACTTGGTGACTAACCAGCAAACAACTTGTATTAATGCCTAATAATACTGAGTCCCTTCCCAGAAGATTTCAAAATAAGAGAACTGGATGAGAAAAGCAATTGCCACATATACATAGCCTAGGATGGGCTTGGCACCATGCCATGTCCTCTTATGCATTTTCCTCTTTCCTGCCAATTGTCATTGTAATATTATTCCATTTACTGAGAGAATCATTATAAAGAACCAATTGCCTATTAGGACAATAAGGAGCTGTATGTGAATACCTGCTGGATAAGGCTGAGCAGGAGATGGCAGGCATGGGCTGATGAGCCTCTGGCCTGGGAAGAAGATGATTGGAGTAAATTGAGTCTAGTAGTTGGAATAGGTGGTAAACTGGCAGGTACCAGGAATGGTAACAGAGGACCATTGGCTTGAGAACCACTTCCTTCATCTTGAAACACCTCTTTTTGTCTCTGCCTTTCACACTCCTGGTTCTCCTCACAACTTTCCAACTCCAGTTTCTCCAGTTTTGCAATCTGTCTAATTCCTTTCCAGCAGCCTATCCAGTGGAGAAGGAAATGGCAACCCACTCCAGTATTCCTGCCTGGAGAATACCATGGAAGAGGAGCCTGGCAGGCTACAGTCCACAGGCTTGCAAAGAGTCGGACACGACTGAGTGACTAAGCATAGCCTATCTTGAGAGAACTGAGCTCTACCAGTTTTATCAGGTGGCTATTATTTATAACAACTCACTCCCAAATTTAGTGGCATTAAACGGTAATCATTTATCTAGCTCACGGGTCTGTGGGTCGTTGAGCAGCTCTGTTGATCTGGGTCAGGCTCAGCTGATCTAGGCTGGACTCCCCATCTACCTGCAGTCAGCAGTGGGTTAACTGGGAGCTGGCTGGGGTAGGGTGGCCCCAGTTGGCATGACTTGTCTTTGCTCCTCTATCCTTCAGCAGGTGGTGGCAATCTTCCAAGAGAACAAGCAGAGTGTGCAAGGCTTTCTAGAACCTAGACTTGGACCTTGTACTTCTGCTAAAGTGTCACTTCTGCTGCATTTTACTGAATGAAGCAAGCCACGAGGGCAGTCCAAATTCAGAGAGCGTGGAAATAGATTCTTTCTCTCCGTGGAAGGAGATGCACAGTCAGAGTGCAAAGGGTTGGAGTGAAAGGAGTGGAGAATGGAGACCATTTTCCCAACGTTCTGTCACACTAGGATGCTGCCTTTGGTTGTTCATGTATTCTCCCCAGGTGAATCCAACCCATGTCGTGATGTTTCCCTCACCCCATACCCCATGATGTCATCATATAATGTCTTCTATAAAATTTGATTTGTCTTCTGTCAGATTGAAGATTACACAATCTTCATTTTGTCATTCCCTTTAAGGGACTGAAAATCCCCCAGCAGTGCATGGCACAATTTGGTGAAAGGCATCTGAATGAGGGGCAGTGGCAGAGGCTGCTCCTTGTCCACCCAAACCAATCCTTTCCTTCTTTTTTTTTTGACTGTGCTGGGTCTTCATTGAAGTGCATGGGCTCTCTGCGGCAGCTCACAGGTATGTCTAGTTGCAGTACGTTGGCTTAGTTGCCCCACAACATGTGGGATCTTAGTTCCCTGACCAGGGATTTGCATTCCTTGCATTGCAAGGCACATTCCTTACCACTGGGCCACCAAAGAAGTCCCCTTTTTAAAAAAATCTTTCTGTTCTTTACTAATAGAACTGCTGCATGGTGGCAGGCATTTGTTTGAGACTACATCTCCAGGATTTGCAACTTTGGACAGGCCACGTGAACTACTTTTGGCCAATGGGATGTGGACAGAAGAAAACATGCCAAGGGAGGGACCTGAATTTTCTTGCCTTTCTTCTCTTTCCCGATGGTTGGAAGATGGTGGGAGCTGGAGCAGTTAACTTCCAACCAAAGACTGAAGTCACATGGAGGACGGCAGAGTCACACTGTAAGCCCTGGACTCTACTTGGGAACTGCAAAATGAGGGGACTTCTCCACTGGTCCAGTAGTTAAGACTCTGTGCTTCTACTGCAGGGAGCACAGGTTTAATCTTGGTGGGGGGACGAAAATCCCACATACCACACAGAGTGGACAAAACAAAACAAAAAGAAAGTTACTGCAAAATGAGAAAAAAAAAATCAACTCCAATCTTATTTAACCTTTGTTTTTGTGAGTGCTTTTGTTATGGCAGCTTAACCTGTGCCTTGGCAAATATGGTGATGGGAGAGAGAAGTGGAACGATGGAGTGTAACAATGGCAAAGCCAGGCTGGGATATCTTTGTTTTTCTCTTCTCTTTTATCAAGGCATATCCCCTGTCCTCTTTTTCTTTTCACATTTCTATATGGTGTGGTGGGAAATCTCTAAGGACCCTGGCCTTAGGAGAGGAAATCAGCAATCACACAGAAGTGAGTGGTACTATATTGGATGTAAGAAAACCCGCTTGCGCCTGTGCGCCCCGCTCGGCACCCACCACCTACCTGGAGCCAGCGAAGCCCTGGCTCCGAGCTCATCGCAGTGGAGAGCCTCAAAAAACAAAAGAAAGTGGAAAGACAGTATTGAGGGTTTTCTATGACCTTCATACAGCTTCCCCTAATGTTAACATCTTACATAATGATGGTACTTTTATCAAAATTAAGAAGTTAGCATCAGTACAGTAACAGTAGCTAAATTATAGACTTTATTCAATTTCTCCAATTTGTCTAATAATGATTTTCTGTTCCAGGATCTAGTCCAGACTACCATGTTGCATTTAGTTGTCATAACTCCTTTGTCTCTTTGAATCTATGATAGCTTCTTGTTCTTTCCTTGTCTCTGCTGACCTTGATACTTTGGGTCAAGTGTTTGGTAGAAGGCCCCTAAACTTGCATTTATCTGATGTTTCTTATGATTAGACTGAGATTATAGATGACTGGGAAGAAGATACCAGAAGCACCATATCAGGTACACAATATCAGCATGACTTGTTTTCCTTTGTTTTGCTGGTTGTATTAGCCTCAATTAGTTGGTCAAGGTAGTGTCTGCCAAGTTTCTCCCCTGCAAATTTGCAAGTTTTCCCTTTTCATATTCTATTTGCTATAAGTGAGTCAATATTTTTAGCCCATTGGATTCAAGGGGAGGACAATTAAGCTTTTTTGTGGAAGGAGGAGTATCAAAGATTTTGATGTATGTTGAAACCACCACAGTAATTAATAAATATTTTTCAAAGGTACTTTGAAGTTCTGCACTATCTTGTTTCTCTTTAAAGTTTCTCTCACTAATTTTTTTTTTCTCTCACTAACTTTTAACATCACTAATTTTAAACTAATTTTTAGCATCAGTGGACCTTACCTGCCATAATTATTATTATGTTTTAGTGATGATTTTCTATTTTTCTCATTCATTCTACCTTTACTAATTGGGCCTCATCTGTCAGAAAGATTTGTCCTTATTTTCTTTCATTTATTAAGCATTTATGTCTATCAAGGATTTATGGATATTTATTTTATTTTTAGCTTGTAATCCAACACAGTTGTTATCTTGTTGCTCAAATTGTTTGAGGTTTGTTTATTGGGAGCTCTTTGAGGTGTCCTTTTGATATGCCCTCATCTTTTTGTTTCTAGATATTTTTTTAAGCACTTCTTTACTTTTTGGAACTTCAAGACAATTTGGGTTCACATTTTCTCTACCCAGGTTAAGAGTCAGCCATTTCTCTAAGGATTTCTGGTTCTTTTGGTGGAGAATGGTATTTAGAAATCAAAATCTGGGCAGTAGGGGTGTTTATTGCTCTTAGGGTGTCACTGATTCTAGTACCTCTGAACAGAGAGAGCTTGGAAATATATGTATATATATACACACTCACTCATGAATCACAAGTCTATATTTATTTATGTTGGTTGCTCAGTCATGTCCGCCTCCTTGTGACCCATGAATTAGAGCCCTCCAATCTCCTTTGTCCGTGGAATTTTCCAGCAAGAATATGGAGCGGGTTGCGATTTCTTACTCCAGGGAATCTTCCTGACCCTGGAAGATCTCCTGGTGTCTCCTGTATTGCACGCAGATTCTTTGCCACTGCACCACCATTTAAGCATGAATGCGTGTTGACATCTCTGATTCTAATCCAGTCAGTACCACAGGATCTATTCTGGACTTCCTTTTGTTATTTGTAGCTTCTTCCCCTGACAGTGAGTGGTCTGAATCTCATTGGTTACCATGTATTTGCTTAGTTGTTCAACCCGAGAATATATGTAAAGCAGTTTCAAAATTGTTTACCTGTGCATCCCCCTCCCCCATGAGAAACAGCTAGAATAGAGCACTAAAATACAGTTCCTTTTTGCCTTTAGCCTTATGGTATGGGGACGAAAAACTGTTTTCCAAAGTTTCTAAGTTAGGTTCCCTTTTTCTCTAGTCCTTTAAGTAAATCTTGTCATATATTTGTAATATAGTTAAATTTATTTGTCATAATCTGCCTTAATTATGCCTGAGTTTTCCTGAATACCCTGGTAGATTTTTAGAAAACTTTCACATGGTGAAATTTATCTTTGTGTTGTAACATTTTATGGGATTTGACAAATTCATAGAGTCATTTACTCACCTCCAAAGTACCATGAAGAACAGTTCCAGTATCTTAAAATTCTCCTGTAAGGCTCCTGTAGTCATCATTCCCCGGCCTAATAATCACTGATCTCTTTTCCGTCCTTATAGTTTTGCCATTTCCAGAATGCCATAAGTAGAATCATACCATATACAGTATTTGGGAATTGGCTTCCTCACTAAAGATGTATTTAAAATTATTCATGGTATTATATGAATTAAATTTTTTTCTTTTAGTTGTTTAGTTGTATCGAATTATATGGATATACCACAGTTTACTTTATCCATTCACATCCAGCATATGGAATTGTGAGTTTCATTTTGTGTGTGTGTTTATGTGTGCTAGTCTTTTAAGTTTGTAATGGTATCTCATTGTGTTTTTAATTTGCATTTCCCTAATGATAATTGGGTTGTTTATTTTCTTATTGTTAAAAAAAAGTATTCAGGATACAAGTTTTTTTTTTTCTTCTTCTGATTTGTGATCTGAAAATATATTTTCAGCTCTGTGGTTTGTTTTTTCATTTCCTTAACAGTGTTATTTGCACAGCAAATGTTTCTAATTTTGATAGTCTTATTTATTCACTTTCTTTTTTTCAGGAATTGTGCTTTTAGTATGCTATGTTAGACTTTTAATGTGCCACAAACACCTTTTAAGTTTTAGTTATAGCTCATCTATTTGATAATGTGCCATATTATGATGGGCTTTATATATACTAAATAGTAATATATAAGAAATAGTTTAGCATTTATAATACAATATTCATATTTCTGTTTGTGTTCTAATTCTTCATGAATTAGAATTCCTCATCTTAACACAAACTAGATATTGCTACTCATGTCTTTAGAAAGTATTTATATTAACTTAGGTCATACTTCGAAGGGTGGTGAGTTTGAGTGGGTTTGGGGGCAGAAGGAGAATTAGACCAGGTGGGTGTTGGGTCTGCCTTGACTGGCTCTGGCAACTGGAATAATCATTTCACACCTGCCCCCCCACCCCCCGCCCCGCCCCTGGCCAGGCCCTAGTTTTCTCACCTGTCCTATTCATATTTGGTTATTGTACAAGTAAAATGAACTCAGGTAGATTCTCATATAAAGGCATTTTCTCCTTTCTAAAAAAAGTAAATCTATCCCCAGACTTTTCCATGATACATGAGAAGAAGAACCAGTGAAGGAAAGAGAGAATGCTAGACAATTCTCCCTTATGTGAGAATTAAGAACACTACAGTAGAAGAACCTGTGTCCAGGACATCGGAGCACACCCCAGTTCCTCAAGGATGGGCACTAGTCTGCCTGGCTGCAAGGTTATGTAAGACCGATCGTGATAAACAGCAAACCTGGGGCCCAGCTGGTAATCCTGCTGACTACCACCATTTTCACTTATCATCATAAACTAGCAAAAAACGGAGGCCACTAAGTTCAAGGCTTTTCTTGAATTGTTCAACTTTCTCCTGTCACTTAAAATTCTAAAGATCATGGAATGTTATTTCTGGAAGGGACTTTTCAATACACGACTCTATTTTCTGATTCCGGATTTAGAACACAGGGACAGGCACATGATCTCCCGGAGGGGTAGTTGTGTTTCCTACAAAATAATTAGATGCTTTTTCCACCTGGTCACCCACTCCTGCCTGTGCTTCTTTACCCACTTGCTTTGATCCTGGTAGGGCCCCTCATCTGAGATTCTACCTTTGTTAAGTTTTCTCCTCCTGTGGAACTTCTCCTTCAAGACCCAGTTCAAATGTCTCCTAGCCTGTGTCATATTCCATCTGATTCTCCTCCCACCACCCCCTACCAAAATGAATCACTTGTCTGAGTTGGCATAGCACCTTTCATAGCTGTTTTGACATGCTATTAAACGTTTGCTTCTGTGCCTATTTCCGTTGTATACAAGTATGTGTACTTGTATGTCTTCTTTGCTAAAGCATGAGTGCCTGGAGGAAAAGAAGGGTGTTTATTTCCATCTCAGAGCTCGGTGCACAGATGGCTTTCATGAATGTTTGTTGCTTGGGATCTGACTTCATGCCTTTATTTTAAAGGTGAGGGAACTGATAAGTGACTTGTATCATTCCCTTTTCAAAAAATCCCTTTCCTTAAGGATTGATTGACCTATACTTAGTATTCCTGGGAGTTGATGGTCTTTGTTGAATTATTTCTTATAATTCTTTTTAGCACAAAGAACTCACAGTTCCTCTTTGTGTAAGCTACAAGAGCAAATACTCAGGACTTAAGGAAGCAGACTATGGAGCAAATAGTTTGCAGTCTTCAGGGATGCGCAAACAGTTCTGCTTCTGGTAAGCCCAGCTGACAAAACTACAGGAGGCCCCGATATAGATTGTCTGGGATTTTCCTTTGTGGGATGGACACAATTAGATCTGCAGAACATCTGATCCTGTGAAACAAAGGCTGACAGTACGATGAATAGCCTGCTACTACATTTTCATCAGTGTTCCTACAAACAGACAGACACACTCTCTCATTCACTGTGTCCAGAAAGCCAAAATTTATAGATCTCTTCCTTTGCAAAAACTCCTAAACCTGGTTTATTTCCATGGACTTGACCTTTGGCGTTCAGACTTTCTCCCCACTGGCAGACCCGGGGTCCATTTTTTCCTGCAGACGGCCATTTTGGCAGTCTCCTTAAAAGCCTGAGGAAAGAACCAGAAGTTCTACATATGGAGACCTCATCCTCGGTTGCCTAATGGATTCAAAAGACATCCTGAATATTCATCATTTCTCCTTTTATGAGCACCTTGGCAATTCCCTCCAAAGGTGAAGGCTGCAGTAAATTCAGGAGTGCCATTTAGTGAATACCAATTTATTCTCAATTCAAGTCTAGTTTTTTTCCTGCTCCACGGCAGAGCATTGGAGCTCCTGAGATCTCCGTGAATGCAGGGCATTGTCTCAGCTCTGAGGAGGCAGGATTGTTTGTGCAAATCTGAAGCCTGAAGACGTTGTCTGCTCCCCAGCCTACCTGCTTAAGCCCTGTGTACTTACTCTGCATTCTCCTCCAATTCCCTCACTGGAGAAGCTGGAAATGACCTTGAGGGGAAATGTGAAAGTCATGCTAGCGTGCTTGTCTTGGTAACGGGGCTTTTAATTAATAGTTGTAAATTAGCAAATATTATTTTTCAGCTCTGTGCACAAGACCTTACCCTTTGGTGTCCTAGGGATCCATCACAATGTTCCTCAAGAGTATTTCCAGGATCCTGTTGCGGACAGTTGTTCACATAATGGATGCAGATTCAGAGAGAGACAGACACTCTCAGGACTTTTGTTCATTTGATCAGTTCTGTCTGGTTGAACCTGAGTAGTGATGAGGGTAGGAGGGGAGTTGGGGGACATGGGCTTTGACACCGTGGGGTCTGCTCTGTCTCCTCCCAGGGTCTACACTGCAAACTGTGCTTTCACCCTCATCTCACATCACTATCCCCCAGCACGTCCCTCATCAATTTCCCATCATTTTCCTTTCTTTCCTGGCAAAACTGGGACCTGAAATCTCAGCCCATTTGCTTTTGCACCTTTTTACTGTAGAATAAGCACGTGTACTTATTATTTATCTGTTCACGCTGGTAAGCTCTTTAAATAAGGCTTCCAATTCTATCTCCTAACTTATTTTAAGGAGATTATTTCTTGGACAAAGTGAAACGCTTGTCAATCCAAAAGGCCTGGGCCCACCAGCGCTGGCTGCTTGCCCAGGGTTTCCCTGGGGACCTACCTTTCCTCCTCGCAGGTTGTTAAACCTCCATCTGAAGCCAGGAGGCTATGCCATTTCTCTTTCCTCTTTTATGTACCCCAACTGTCTTAGTGAATTTAAATAGTTCTTTAGCCTATCATGCAGGTTGCACACCAAGGCTCACAGGCCACATTTGGTCCATGGACATGTTTTCTTTGGCCTTTACATTGTTTTCAAATGTTTTTAATTAGTTGTCAACGTTTACAAATTGGGAAATTTCACATTAAAATATCCTGACTTTGGGAGCCCCGTGAAAAATCTAACGATCTGAGTACTCCAGACCTGCATTTCTATTTAACAACTGGCTGGAACTGAACAGATGTGCATGTTGTGAGTGTGTGCATGCACTTACCAGTTTGCCACAATCCCCACCACTCTCAGTATTTCATTCTAGCCCTGCTCTCTTGCACTGATCTGTCTGGCCTCTGCAGGCATTTCGGTTTGTGAGATCTGGTCTAATGAAAGATGGAAAGTCTGCCTAGGAAGATTATATGTCTTGATTTGTTGCCCCTCTTCCCCAATTTATTCTTCTCATAGGAAAGAAGGGACTCAAAGAAGAATCGTGACTTTCACCAAATTGGAGTGGTGGTGGGTGAAGCTCTTGGCATTCACCAGGGTGAAGAGGACAGATGGGTTTCACACAGTTAATTAATATTTTTTTTTTCACACTCAAAGGCAGCAAATAGACTTAGTCTTGAATTTAGGGATTCTGCAATTCTCTAGCAGGAATTTAAAAACACATTTCTTAAAGCAGGAATAGATTCTAAATATAATACTGGCGGAATGCAACCATGAAGTAATCAACCAAATAGAATAGGAAATGGTATAGATCTCATCTAGAGCTGAACACAATGACTTTTCACCTGATCAAAGCAATGGAATTATTGCCAATCACCAAGGGAGAGAAAATAGATAAAAGGGGCCAATTATCCCAGCAGAAAAGATTAAGCATATTAAACTGCTTTTGAAACTCAGGGTGCTTTATGAAAGTAAAGGATCATTAATCTTGTTCTTTGCTTCAGAGATGGTTGGCAAAGAGAGTGTGCTCCCTTGATTGAACAGTGAGTGATAGAGAAAGTTGAACCTTCTTCTACATCCTGCAAATAGCAAGCGGGTACCATGCTAGGTCATGGCTGACCACGGTGAACAGGAGTGAGAATCAATGGGGCTCACAAGTAACCTTTTTCAAAATTTTACTTGCTCTTAAGATGTTCTGTTAAAGCAAAAAATGCATTGGAGTCCCCTAGTTTGTATCAGTAGGGAAGTGCTGAGGGGGTGGCAAGCCTCCTTCCAGATCCTAGATTCCAGTATCCTCTGAAGTAGAGAATGTCACATCTCCTACTACTGAGCTCTACATCATCTATGAATTGGAAGAGTTGTTGTTGTTCAGTTGCTAAATTGTGTCTGACTCTGCAACCCCATGTACTGCAGCATGCCAGGCTTCCCTGTCATTCACCATCTCCCGGAGTTGCTCAAACTCATGTCCATTGAGTCGGTGATGCCAACCAACCATCTTGTCCTCTGTCATCCCCTTCTCCACTTGCCTTCGATCTTTCCCAGCATCAGGGTCTTTTCCATGAGTCAGCTTTTTGCAGCAGGCAGTCAAAGAATTGGAGCTTCAACTTCAGCATCAGTCCTTCCAATGAATATTCGGTGTTGATTTCCTCTAGGATTGACTGGTGTGATCTGCTTGCTGTCCAAGGGACTCTCAAGAGTCTTCTCCAACACCACAGCAATACTTTGGGTCTCTTTTGGAGGCAGATGACAATTGAGCAGTCCATCTGAGCTCCTGTCTTTTTTTTTTCATTTTGTACTATCCAAATCTGTATGCTGTGAAGTCATGTTTTAAACACAGGCCAACTTCCTGCTTTCTGTATTTGGGAATATTCTGATGATCAGACCCACATTCTCTGTAGGACACTTAGACTTCTGACTCCCCAAACTCCCGATTTTTGGAAGTGCTTCATAACTCTTGCTTCTGCTTCTCATTCAGAGCCATGGTGTGGTCCCTCTTGGCTTTTGATGTTAAGTGCCCTACTTGTAATCCGTTCAGGCTGAGAGAAAACTGAGAAATCGGAAGTATTTTATGTTCAGGCTGTGGGCCTTATGAGGTGATGACAACGTTCTATAGGGATATCTGTTCTGCTTTTCCTATTGAAATGGGGAGAAGAACTGGAGCAGAGTGCTTAACAGGGGCAGAGAGCACATGAAACTGCCTTTGAGGTATAGCTGAGAATGTGGCGATGGTCTGTATCAGCTGGGCTCAAGGAGGTGAGGTGCTAAGAGCAGGCGGGGGAGGAAGGGAGGAAATGAAGGCTTCTGTACACATCTATGCAGAAGGAAAGGTCAAAGGGGCCAATAAATTGCAGAAATTATAATTACTTTGAATAACTTTTATTGGAAACATCCAAAGATGGACCTTTTTGAAAAAAAGGAAGTGACTGATGGCCACAGTGGCGTGGGTCAATTGCCAAGGGCTGGGGCTGTGCCTCTGGCTGGAGAGCCAGTCACTGGGCTTGCGGGCAGGGGTGAATTCCTTACTCAGGTTACTGCCAAGGTTGTTGCTATTTAGTCGCTCAGTCATGTCCGACCCTTTGAGACCCCGTGGACTGTAGTCAGCCAGGCTCCTCTATCCAAGGGATTTCTCAGGAAGGAATACTGGAGTGGGTAGCCATTCCCTTCTCCAGGGGATCTTCCCAATCCACAGATCGAACCTGCATCTCCTGCATCTCCTGCATGGGCAGGCAGATTCTTTACTACTGAGCCACAAGGTACCTGATGTCAATTCCAGGACCTCTTTGGACTTTCTATTTGCAAAACAAACCCTTTCTTTCCTTGAAAGAAAGACACCAAAAAAAAAAAAAAAAAAGAAAGAAAGAAAGAAAGATAACAGAAAAAATTGTGGATACCTATTTTGATTCTTTTCTTTCTCTCCTTTTGTAATTACTTTGTTTCTGTAGGCAAGCATAATTAATAACATGTCATTCTGTTTAGAAGCCCCCTGTATAGTTTTAGAGTGAAATTTCATCTTTTTCATTATTAATATATTATCTTTTTATATGAAGTTCTGGATCTACCAAGGTACTATGGGTGTAGTAAAGTACCAGGAGAGAGTCAATAACTGCATTGTATTCTGGTTGAAAATCAGCCTGTTTTTATGATGATTTAGCATCAGTTGTTATTGGCTTTGACAGTAAATGAAGCTATTTCGAGGTTACTTTAAACAAGCTTTAAGTTCCACAGAGGATGGAATTTTACATAGTGCATCTTTATAAATGTTTGCCCATTGGAACATTCATCTATAGTCAATAAATCTACCCTATGTCAAGACCTGGGCTCTGGGGGTACATTAGGGAATCCCTTGTTCTCCTGGAGCTTAAAATTGTAATTTTGAAATTATAGATTAGTATCTTTATTTGGGATGTAAAATAAAATCCTATGTGTCAGGACTTGGCACAGTGCCGGTACAAAAGAGACATTTCTTGACATGTAGGGACTTATGGGTAAACCCACCAGAACTTGGATGAGTCTGCACGAGTTGAGTTTCTGTCTGTTGGTTTCCATTCTCCCTTCTTTAGTTCCTTTCCCCACTGTTATGACTTCTGCCTACCAGTTGCTCTTCATGATTTGCCTGGTCATTTAGACCACTTTAGAATAATAATAGCGGCTGTCTCGGTTCCCAGTGTTCTGGCTGGAGGTTTTTTGCTAACATGCCCAAGTTCAGCATTTCAGCCTGCCGTAGGTAGCACCTCCATACCTCATCCTTGACTTGCCTGCTCCAGGCTTGAGCTTTACTGTGGGTGTGAATCTCTTACTGCTTCAGCTCTAGTCTTGTCTTCCTACTTACCTGTGTCAGGGCCAGTTCTGCTAATTTTAAGTCATTATCATATGACTCATTTGTTCTTTTCGGTTAGCAATATTTGTGTTTATTCTCTATTCCCTGGTAACTCAGATGGTAAAGAATCTGCCTGCAATGTAGGAGACCTGGGTTTGATCCCTGAGTGGGGTAGATCCCCTGGAGAAGGAAATGGCTACCTTCTCCAGTATTCTTGCCTGGAGAATTCCATGGACAGAGGAGCCTGGTGGGCTATAGTCCATGGAGTTGCAAAGAGTTGGACACAACTTTAATTTTAGGGGCTTCCCTGTTTGCTCAGATAGTAAAGAATCTGCCTGCAATGCAGGAGACCTGAGTTTGATCCCTGGGTCAGAAAGATCCCTTGGAGAAGGGAATGGTTACCCACTCTAGTATTCTTTCCTAGAGAATTACTTGAACAGAGGAGTCTGGCAGGGTACAGTCTGTGGGACTGCAAAGAGTCAGACACGACTGAGTGACCTAATGCTTTTTTTTCTTTCGTAGGTTTTATCTAGCTTCCTCTTTTCTCACCCCTACCTTTGTCTCAGTACCATTAAATCTATGGCAATAATTTTTTTAAAGATTTTTTTTCTTTGATGTGGACGGTTTTAAAAAAGTTTTTGTTGAATTTGTTACAATATTGTTTCTGTTTTCTGTTTTTGGTTTTCTGACCAAGAAGCATGTGACATCTTAACTTCCCGACCAGGGATTGAACCTGCACCCCCTGCATTGGAAGGAGAGATATTAACCACTGGACTGCCAGGGAAGTCCTTATGCCAGTATTTTGAATGCCTCTGGCTGTCACAGTATATTATTAATTTATGTGGCATTCAGCTGTAATAAATACCTGTCTGTGTATTTAAAAAAATGCAAGGAAAGTAATTGGTGATAAAAATTTTGTTAATGCCCCAAAGAAGCTTGGATCTGTTATTTTCATTTTTCATTTAACCATGGTGGTGGTTTAGTTGCTAAGTCATGTCAATGCTAAGTCTTTTGAGACTCCATCGACTATAGCCCGCCAGGTTCCTCTGTCCATGAAATTTTCCAGATTTTACCAAGTATCTGTTACTTAATTAAAAATATTATAAGGCACTTGACTGAGGCACCAACTAGCTGACTGGACAATATTTTTCAGTGATTTCACTTTGGTTATGTATGTACTTAGCAGATAAATTGTTTTTGTGACATTTTATAAAAGAAAATATATGTTGAATGAAATTTTATTCATTTGTACTTGTTTGCTGGCCTTTTCTTCCCTCAATAGTTACTGAGATTGTATCTTCCCAAATTCCTAGCATTGATATGTTTAGGGTTAAATAAAAAACCTATTATATAAAAGAATTATGAATTATTTTAATTAAGCCATTTGCTTAACAAATGAAACTAAGTTTAACTTCAGGGTGAGATAAAATTTCTCCATCAGTGTTTCTGTTAGAGAGATTACCTGATGAAAAATGATCCTGTCTTTATCAGAAGGTATTGCCCTCCCACCTTTCCAAGCAAGAATAAAAACTCGGCCTTAAATCCCCACAAATGGATAAAGAAATAAAAAAAAAAATGATTCCCATATAGCCTGGCTTTTTGTGTAATCCTTTACTTCCCTTTGGAGGAAGGTCCTGTTCATTGACTGGTCCCAGCAAGAGACACATTTAATTGCTAATTCTTTATTTTTCCTTTTTTTAGTGTTATATTTATGATTACAAAAGCTTGTTTAAGGCATTATGGCTAAAAAAAAATGTAGTCAAACCTACTGGAGCTCTTAAGGAACTTTAATAGGCTATCAAAAAACACTGAAGATTTATTTAATGTCTCCCTTCCAGGAGGATATATTGTTAGTTCAGCTGCAACTTCTTAACTTCATCATATTTTATATACTTTGGCCATCATAGATTGCCACAAGGCCTGTTACATGGTGTGATTTAGAATGTGTTCTGATTAAGTATACAGAAGTGATCCTGTTCCCCAATGGAGGAAGGAGAGGAACATCATAAATATACATTGTTTAAGTGTAAATTCTACTTCGCACTCACAGGTTATATTGTACTTGCATGTTTTATGCTCTGTTGGTACTTTAAAAAAATTCATTTGGGGGCATTTCCAGGGATCAAATCAAGAGCCAGGCAGTGGGGACCTACTTAGAATTCTCTCTTTAGAATTCATGGTGGGGGCAGAAAAAGGTAAGTGCAGGAAGTTAGTCTGTAGAATAAAACTCTCCCATCTAATTACACAAATCTCAGTCAATCAGCTCCAATGGGCAAGGATATACACTTTTTTATTTCTTACATCAAGGTTCCCAATTTGCCAGAGAAGTAAAAATTCCATTCATTGCTGGCCTCTTTTCTTTTTTTCAAAGAGGTCCCAAGAATCTGGGAGGCCATGGAAGGCTAGGAAAATGGGCAAAAGTTTTCTCATCTCTGGATTCTCATGTTCTCATTGACATCCTTGTGCTCAAACCATTAAGTGTCCTTGATATGTACTTGCTCACTGTTGGGTGTAAGTTTCAGGGATTTCTTCTGAGCCTGGGATCCCAAGCTGTGAAATCAAGGTAAGTACTGTTTCTCCATGTTGACTTCAGAACTGTGTGTAACCCGTAGAAATAGTTCATGTGATGAAAGCAGCACAATAAACGAAGACTAAATGAAATAAAGGAAATTATAGAGGGCAGGGAAATGAAGACTTCTGTTTTTTTTTTTTCTTATGGGCAATGGTTGCTTAATAAGTATTGTCTAGCTGTTCCCATCATAAGAGAGTCCAAAGCTCCTTTGGGCTCTTGCATGGTATTTAAGTACAGCCATAGTCCTAATCTTAAACTCCTAGAGACCAGATGTTTTTGGGTTTTGTCAGTTATTACAAAGATAATACAGTGCATATACCTTGTACTATATAACACTTTCTGTGTGGCCAAGGGTAACACTTTTAACAAACAGTATTTCTTGAACAAATATAAAGTGTGAATATTTTTCTTAAGTGAAATCAGTAAAGACTACAAATAGTGTCACATCCATTCATGTCAGGTTTCGTTGTCATTTATATTGAAATGTAAGTCAGATCTTATGGTCAAATCATTACAAAAATATTTCAATGTTCAGGGGTTTTGTATTTTGAAATTGCACGTGATGATTTTGGATTTTAAGTGAGAATCAAAAGCTATCCCTCACTGATCAAGAAGAGAGAATTAAATATTTTCTGTGCATAAACTGTCCACACCAATTTAGACATATGGTAGGAGGATCATCTTTCTTCATGCTAACTTATTAGTTTCTTAAATATATAGGAAAAAAAACCATACATTTTTGGCATTATGCCAGTTAAACAACATTTAAAAAAAATTTTTTAAGTGAGCTGGAAGCATTAGTCTTTCTCATTCTATTCATTCTATCATGAACGGGGATCTACTCTGTGTGAAGAACCGACCTGAGTGTTGAGGACGCAAAGTCCATGAAGATGGTTTTTGCCTTCATCATGTTCCACATATGGTGGGAGAGAATGGGAAATAAGTGGGTAGGGATAATGTAGACAATGTGACAAATGCTCAATTAGGAGAAAGCACAAGATGCTATGGATACAGGAAAAGAAAGCCAGCTCACACAGAGGGTCAGGGTGAGAATGGGTTTGCGTGAATGAGGGAGGCGATAGCTCTGAGGTGAGTCTTGAGTGATATCTAGGCATTACCAGGTGAATGGAGGCAAAAATGATGGTGGAAGGAAGGTGGCAAAGGAATGTTCCAGACAGATGGAGCCACATATGCAAAGTCAGCATTATAGAATATCAGCTTGGGGGAGAGAGGGCCAGTGGGGATGGAAGTAAGGGGCCAGGTGCTGGCTTATGAAGGACAACTTGGTCTGATAATCTGGATCATCTACCCCTGTGGCTCATAAATGAAAAACTTGCTCCGTTGCAAAAAGCATGGTGGGAGCATCTGTTCATGAGCTACTAGCAAGAGCTCATCTGGTTTGATTAAGATCTGTTATTCATGTCAGAAGCAAAAGATTAGGCACTGCTCTGTTGTAAACACTAAGAAGGATAAAAAATCTGGAACACAGATGGGAAGAAGCAGTCTAAAGATCACACTTGGAGAATCAACTTCTATCAACAACTGAACAACTGCCCCCAATTCTTTTCCAGAGAAGAAGAGAAGGTCTTAGAGACATAGCTTCTAACAGACCAGTTTTCTACTTATAAAAGATCTCTTTGAGCCAAAAGCAAAAATAGACAAATAGAACTACATTAAACTTAAAAACTTTCACACATCAAAGAAGACAATCAGCAGAGTGAAAGGCAGCATATGAAATGGGAGAAAATATTTGCAAATCATACATAGGGGATCTACATCCAGGGTATATGTAAGAAACTCCTACAACAACAACAACAAACCCAACTAACTCAACTAAAATGTGGGCAAAGTTATAATCAAAAAGATACGTGCATCCCAGTGTTCATTGCAACACTATTTACAATGGCCAGGAGGTGGAAGTAACCTAAATATTCATCTACAGGGATAAAGAAGATTTAGCACATATATATAGAATATTACACAGCAATAAAACAGTGAAATAGCAGCAACATGGATGGACCTAGAGATTATCATACTAAGTGAAGTAAGCCAAAGACCAATATCATATATCACTTAAAAGTGGAATCTAAGAAAATGATACAAATGAACTTATTTCTAAAACAGAAATTGACTGACAGACATAGGAAAAAACTTATGGTTACCAAAGGGGGAGGGGAGAGGGATAAATCAGAAGTTTCAGATTAAATCATACACACTACTATATATAAAGTAGATAACCAACAAGGACCTACTGTAGAGCCCAGGGAACTCTACTCAATATCCTGAAATAACCTATAATGAAAGAGAATGTTAAAAAGAATAGATAATATAATATATAAAATTGTAATGTTATAATTATTATAATGTTAAAAAATATGTATATACACACACATATATATATATACATACTCAGTTATATATATATATATTCAGTTATATATATAGGCTTCTGAGGTGGCAACAGTGGTAAAGAATCCACCTGCCAATGCAGGAGACATAAGAGATGTGGGTTCAGTCCCTGTGGGTCAGGTAGCTCCCCTGGAGGAGGGCATGGAAACCTGCTCTAGTATTCTTGCCTGGAGAATCCTATAGACAGAGGAGCCTGACGGGCTACAGTCCATAGGGTCACAGAAAGCTGGACATGACTGAAGTGACTTAGCACGCATGCATATATGTATAACACTGAGTCACTTTGCTCTACACCTGAAACTAACACAATATTGTAAATCAACTCTACTCCAATGAAATTTTTAAAAATATGGGCAAAGGACTTGAAAAGATAATTCTCCAAAGAAGATATGTAAAAGACCAGCAAACATAAGAAAAGATGCTCAGGATCACTAATCATAAGAGAAATGCAAATTGAATTCACAAATCAGAGAAACTGGAACCCTTGTGTACTCTTGGTGGGAATGTAAATTTGAACAGCCACTATGAAAAATGGCATGGAGGCTTCTCAAGAAATTAAAAATAGAACCTGCTGTGTGTTCCAGGATTCTCACTTCCGGGTATATACCCAAAAGAATTCAAGCTGCATCTTGAAGGGATATTTGCACACCCATGTTCATTGCAGCATTATTCACAATAACCAAAAGATGGAAGCAAACCAAATGCTTACTGATGGATGAATGGTTATAGAAAATGTGGCACATACATACAATGAAATATTACATAGCCTAAAAAATAAGGAAATTCTGTCACATGCTGCAACATTGATAAACCTTAAGAACATTTTGCTAAGTGCCATAAGCAATTCACAAAATGACTGTACTGTATGATTCCACTCATGAAATATCACAGAAACTGAAAGTAGAAAATGATTGCCAAGGGCTGGGGCAGGAGGGGGAGGAAATCAGTGTACAATGGGGAGAGAGTTTCTGTTTTGCAAGATGAAAAAGTTCTAGACATTAAACAATGTCAAGTTACTTAACAGTTGAACTGTACACTTAAAAAGGGTGAAGACAGTCAATGTAATGTATGTTTACTTTTTACTACCATAATAGAGTCAAAGATAATATTTCACTGAGTAGCAAGGTTCTGATGGTTGTAGAGGCTTCCTAAGGGTTTGGAAAGAGGTTGTGCAGGAAAGGGGTTGGCATTTTATGCCACAGCAACCTTAAGGGCACCAATGTGTGGACAGCACGTAGACTAGGCAAAGAGAACTGGAGGCTGAACAAGTTCTGGGCAACTGTAGACTTTGCAGCACCGTCTGTGCCCTCTTTTCCTACCTTTTCCTCCTTTTTCTGAGCTGTTGCCGTGTTACTTCCAGTTCTTAGAGCTGATGAATTATGGATGGTGGTCTTTCCCCAAGTGCAGGGCATTCTTCCTTAATTAGATTGGTTCATAATATTACAGTGCAGACCTGCTAGTCGGACATTTGGCACCAGGGCAGGTATAAATCTCTCGGCCAGCTCCCCGCACACCATTCCTAGGATGTAACACGTACTTTACCACCACCCAGAGATTGCCGTCTGGCTATGTGTCCTGTCTCTGCCCCTCTCTGCTCACATGCCCTGAGAATTCAGACCTTTGTGATGCTGTTTTTTTTTTTTTGGCCAGTCTCAGCGACAGGTTTATGTTCCACAAAAAAGTGAAAAATAATCTTGTTTCCATTTCACCCTAGGAAGTAGGTTTTTCAGAAGGAATATCGTGTCCTTTTTATGTACCTTATGTATGTATTTAAATATGTATTTAGGGGTTTCCTAAGACAACTATGACCTAGTTTAACACTTCTAGCTGGTATTGGCAATTAGGAAAAACTGACAGAAAAAAACCACATGTCGCTTGGGGAAATGGGTGATGGTAGGAACAGTATTTCTTATAGATATTCAGGAATCTTTTGTCTGCAGTGTGATCCTGACAGAACAGTGTGCAGATTGAAACAGTTTCTCTCCAACCTCCTCTCCCTTGGAAGTCCAGACTCTAGATATCCAGGATGGTTGTGTTATGGGATGGCTTTCCAGGGCTCTCCTTAGTCTTTGTACTTATCCTAACTTTTCTCCTTCCTTCCCTAGCAAAACAGGCCTATGGTGGAAAGATACCCTAGAAAGAGTTTGCTATCAAAATATAGCTTTAAGCTTATAATTCAAACGAGTTCATATTAATAGGAAATCACCAGGGGCCATGGCAACTGAGTACGAGCAATAATTAAAGGGCAGTGTTCCCAGAGTCCCACCATAGAGTGTCCATCTGCTCCCACCCTCTCTACCTTCCTGCCTCTCACCATAAATGAGCTCTCTCTGCTCTTCTCTGGAATCATTGTGTCCACTTCTGCACGGTCATCTCATGTGAAATCAAGGTGTTGCTTCTACAGTTCTCTCTACTGTATCACCATTTGTTCTCTTTTCCAGATTATTTTCACCAGCTTATTAACACTTATTAAAAATCCTACTTTGAGGACTTTCCTGGTGATCCAGTGGTTGAAACTTCCAGTGCAGGAGGTGTGGGTTTGATCTCTGGTTGGGGAGGGAAGATCCCACATGCTTGCAGTCAAAAAAACTTGGGAGCTTATAAAATTCTGTGGCTTTAAATACAACAGAAGCAATATTGTACCACATTCAATACAGACTTTAAAAATGGTCCACATTAAAAAAAAATCGGTAGAAAAAGAAATTCCTACTCTTGACCCCCTCCTCCACACCCTCCTCCAACTAGCATCCTAAATCTTTGCTTTCCTTAGCAGAAAATCTCCTACAAACTCTTTCTCTCCTTGCTGCTTCCAATTCTTTTCTCTCCATTCCAATCAGACCTTTCCCCCTTCACTGCTTTTGTCAAGGTCACTAGTGACTTTTATTTTGTTAAATCCAGTGACCTATCAGTACTATTTAACACTGAAAATACTTTCTTATCTCTGGATACCACTTTCTCTCTTGGTTTTGGCCAAATTTCACTGGCTACTCCTACTTAGTCTCCTTTGAACCTTTGCCCTCTTCTCTTTGGCTTCTAAACATTGGACTCAGTTCTTAGATCCTTTTTCATCTCTACATACAACCAGTGCTTGGAAGCTCATATGATTCTGTGGTTTTAAATACAGCACAGGCTTAGGAATATCAGTTTTCTATGTCCACTTCAGTCCTCTTTCCTGAATCTTCAGGTGCCTATACCCAAACTGCCTACTAGAGTCTCTATTTGGAAGTCAGTCATGTATTTTAAACTTACATGCCCAAGGTTGAACTCGTAATTTTACCCTCCAATTTTCAGTCTTCATCAGTGGATTCCCTTCTAACCCTCATGCAGCCTTCCCCATCTCAGGCCAAAAACACTGACATTAAATCTACCCTTCTTTTTCTCACATTCCGTATCCAAAAACCATTAAGAAATCTTGAAGGCTCTATTTGCAAAATAATACTCAGGATCCAAGCACTTTTCACCATCTCCTTAGCTGTTTTTTTTTCCTTTGGTCCAAGCACTGACATCTTTTATCTATATTCAATAGATTCCTAACTTGTCTCTCTGCTTCCTCCCTTCCAGTCTTTTATAAACAGAGCCGGCACAGTTATCTTTATAAAATACATAGTTAGCTCATGTCGATATTCTGTGCAAAGTTCCCCATCTTACTTAGAATGACAACCAAAATACTTACAATAGTAAGTGGTCCTCACGGTTATGCTCTTCCTACTTTTATTTCCACAGTTTCCTCACCTACTGAAACCCTTTCCCCCAAATCTCACTCTGCTCCAACCTCATTGGCCCCTTGTTGGTTCTCAATGTCAGAAGTGCTTCCTTTTTTGGTTCTATATGTCTGGGAACCTCCTCTTAAGTTTTCTACCTGACTGACTTTCTTGGTTTTCTCAGGTTTTTGCTCAGATGTCACCTTTTCAATGAAGCCTGCCTTGACCATTCTATTTCCCATTGTCATTTGCTTCATTTACTGTTTAGCTGCTAAGCATGTCCAACTCTTTTGTGACCCCATGGACTGTAGCCCGCCAGGCTCCTCTGGCCATGGAATATCCCAGTCAAGAGTACTGAAGTGGGTTGCTATTTCCTTCTCCAGGGGATCTTCCTGACCCAGGGATCAAACCTGCATCTCTGCACTGGCAGGCAGGTTCTTTACCACTGAGCCTTACCCACCTCATGGGTACTCCCATTTCCTCTCAGCGCACTGTGATTTTTCCTAAAGTACTTATCTTCATGTAATCTGTAATTTACTGACATATTATATTTATTATAATTTATGTCTACCAACAAGCTCTCTCAAGAATATAAGCTCTATAAAGGCAGTTTTAAAAGAAATATTTTATTCACTGGTAAGTTCCAAGCACTTATGTTATTATCTCAGTTAGCTGCTGTGTGTGTTAGTTGCTCAGTAGTGTCCTACTCTTTGCGACCCCATAGGGTGTAGCCTGCCAAGCTGCTCCATCCATTGGATTTTCCAGGCAGTAATATTGGAGTGGGTTGCCATTTCCTTCTCCAAGGGATCTTCCTGACTCAGGGATTGAACCCAGGTCTCCTGCATTTCAGGCAGACTCTTTGCTGTCTTAGCCACCAGGTTAAGATAAGATGCTAACATATCTCAACAGGTTAAGATAAGATACTAACATATCTCAGTTAGGTGCTTCGTATCTTAATAAATTTTTATTTGAATGAACACAAATGAACACATTAGCCTAATATCTTACAAAGTATGGTCACATATTATCCTCTTTAATTCTCACAACAGTGCTGTTGTGAGTGTAGTATTATATTATCATTATTATTCACTGAGAAGCTAAACAGTTATCAGAGATCAAGCAGCCAATAGATAGCTGATGTATTGGTATGTGGAACTGGATTGTTAAAAACAAATCTCCCCCAACTTGTTGACAGGTAGCCTGTGGATGACCTTTATATGAAATAAACATAACTGCCCTCTCATGTCCTTATGAAGGTCTGCAAATACTGTAATCTGTGCCCTTGGAAGCTTTTGCTTTGGTGACAGGTTTTGAGACCCAGAACCTCATTAAGGGTTGGCCTGGATGGTCCAACATGCAATGGGAAATGACCACGGCTCCATTCATTTCTAATGGAGAGTGTTTCTTGAAGTCATTAGCAAACTTCCCCGTGATGAAATTCCCAAGAATGTTCTTACAGATTTTTCATTTCCTTGAGCACTACACATGCTTTCCTGCGAATAAGGGAGTTTCCCTGGAGGATCTTGCCTGATGACTTTCTCTGGGTATTGGTTCTCAGTATTCTGTAGACGAGTCTCCCAGGCATGCTCACGCTTCCTTTTGAAGCAGGAAGTGCTCATTTCTTGCTGTAATAAATCTGCATATGATATTAAAATTAATTCCTTTGAGACCGGTTGGGAGGAACTGCCTCAAGGCACCTTTTAGCTGAGTACTTGGGTTGCTATGAGCAGTTTCTGGGACAAGGTGGTTTTTGCAATAGCGCCAAAGGACGCTGTTGATGGAGAAATGAAATCCCTGGGGAGGTCGTTGAGTTGTGAGTCACTGTTTGAGACTGGGCCAGAGAAAGTTCTCCACCTCTGTCTTCTGATCTTTACTTTCAAGGGTCTGCTGGACCGAGGGCTGGGAAATGTCCTCAGAAATTACAAACCTGACTATGGGTCAAATAGAGAACTCAGGCACCAGATACTCCCCTTGACTTCTGGGAGAAAAAGGAAATTTATCTTGCTCTAAACAATAACTGATTGGTGAAAGTTTGAGAGGCCAGTGGGGAAAGAAATCACAGAGATAAACTTACATGAAGTAAACAGCTTTAGCAAACTTTACTTGGGAGACTTATTAAAACTCTGAAGCAGGGAGACATGGAGGGTAATTGTGTCTTGACAGGCCACACTCAGTGGAGTGTTGTGGGTACAGAAACTTCATCTGAAGGAACAGTTGGCCTTTGGGGCAGAGGAAGCACTTAAAGGAATACCCAGAAAAATTCTCTGCCCTCTATTTTCAGGGCATGCTTTCTAATGTCCTGTAACTTTATCCTTTGGTTTTAAGACTTTTCTTATTTCAGTGGATCTTGAGTCATTTTAGAGACTGTCTTAGAAATTATCTAGTCTGACTCCCTTAATTTTCAAAGGAGAAAATAGAGACTCATTTACAACTTGCTCACCCAATATCTATGACAACGAAGGCAGCAGCTGTCATGTCAGCGACAATAATTACTGCCATCACTACAACCTCCAACACCACCTATTCAGCATCTACCAACAGGCTTGTAATATTAAAAATACACTGTGGTCTTCATTCCATTACTTCTAGAAATTAAACTATGAAGTAGTGTGTTCCTATTTTCATGGAGAAGAAATTACAGCTGGTAAATTATTACTTTGCCAACAAAGGTCTGTCTAGTCAAAGCTATAGCTTTCCCAGTAGTCATGTATGGATGTGAGACCTGGAACATAAAGAAGGCTGAGCACTGAAAAATCAATGCTTTTGAATTGTGGTGTTGGAGAAGACTCTTGAGAATCCCGTGGACTGCAAGGAGATCAAACCAGTCAATCTGAAAGGAAATCAATCCTGAATATTCATTGGAAGGACCGATGCTGAAGCTGAAGCTCCAATACTTTGGCCACCTAATGCAAAGAGCTGACTCATTAGAAAAGATCATGATGCTGGGAAAGATTGAAGGCAGGAGGAGAAGGGGATGACAGAGGATGAGATGGTTGAATGGCATCACGGACTCGGTGGACATGAGTTTGAGCAGGCTTCAGGAGATGGTGAAGGACAGGGAAGCCTGGTATGCTGTAGTCCATGGGGTCACAAAGAGCTGGACAGGACTGAGCAACTGAACAGCAACAACAAAATTACTTGTCCAAGTTATACAGTTGATGTCTGGGTAAGAGTTCAAAGTCAGCAGTCTGGCTTCAAGACCTATGCTCATGAGAACCTCATGAACTGTAGCCCACCAGGCTCCTCTATCCATGGAATTCTCCAGGCAAGAATACTGGAATGGGTAGCCATTTCCTTCTCAGGGGGATCCTCCCCACTCAGTGATTGAATGCATATCTCCTGCATTTGCAGGTCAGTTCTTTACCACTGAGTCACCAGCGAGGTCTGGTATGGCAGAGAGAAGTCTTTAAAAAAGAGACTGAGGTGTGACACTCCTCTGATTCAAAACTTCTGAGGGTTCTCCACTGCCTTCAGAACAAACGACAGACTTCCTACCTTGAGTCACCACACCCTATAAGACTAGCACCCTCTCTGAGTTCTCTTTCTCATCAACTTTCTTTTAGTCAAATCTCCTTTCCTTCTTAGGGACTTTATGCAGTCCTTCCGGTGGCTTCAAATACTCTCCCAGGAAGCTCACACAGCTGCCCCATCCAGCAGTGTTTGTCTAGCTTAATTGTCAGTTCCTATCTTGACTCCCCCACCCTCATGGACAATAGTCACCAGTCTCTGAGACCTTATTTTACTTCTCCCTATGGTAATTACTATTGCCTGATATTTTTCCTTTTGGTCTGAAGGCTTGTTTGTTTCTTCTCTGCCTCTGCCCATCAAAATGAGATGTATGGACCCCTTCTCTATCTAGTGCCTAAAGGTGCCTGGCAAATAGAACATGCTTGAGAATTATTTGTTGGCCAAGTGAATGAAAAGTACAGATGAGCAGATAGAAGCTTTGGGTTCATATATTTACTACCTATTAGTTTATCCTGTGTTTGACCTTGGCTCTGTGTTAATTTTATTACCTTGGTAATTTACCTAAGCAACATGGACCCCAGCTTTCTCATACGTTGTATGAACATAAAAAGTCCTAGTAAATCAACTATACTTTAAATAAAAAAATAGTCCCACTTCTCAGAGTTGTTACTGAGTTCAAGCTCACTCTGCTTACCATATAGGCCAATAAATTGGGAGAGATGTTGAGGCAATGAATAATGACTTTATTCAGAAAGCCAGCAGACTGAGAAGGTGGCAGATGAGTGTCTCAAAATAACTGTCTTACGTGGGGGTCTGGATGCCAGTTTCTTTTGAAGAATCAGAGAGAAAGAGATGGTGAGGAAGTAAAGTAAAAAGGTCATTTATCTTGTAAAACATCTCCTTGCCCGCCCAGCACCTTTGGGGAAAGAATATGTTAATTTCTTCTTTCCTGCAGCATTCACAGGTGGGAAGAGTCAGATTGTCTTCCTGGGAGCTGAACAAAGGCACTTTAGTTGAACATTCAGGCAGAGGGGTAGGGTTCCCTGAGGCGGGCTTCTATGTTTGATTATAATAACAAAAGCAATGAAAAGCAAAAGTTAAAGTCAAAGAAACAGATCCGAAGTGGAGTCAGACTTTGCACTTTCCTGTTACAGAATTGCTGTAAAGTGAGGATGAGATGGCTCCTGTAAGTTTCTGATGAATGAATGAATGCAAATAGCCAATTGGGGTGTGTGGCAGTTAATAGGTTGGTTTGTACACCCAGCTCTATTAATAGGTGAATGAACTACTGTTTGTTTTCATGTCCTCCTCAACCAACACCAGTTAATACAGAATAGTTTATGAGCTCAGCTTCTGGCTGCTTTATAGAGGTCAGAGTTGTTCAGTCGCTAAATCTTGTCCAACTCTTGTGTGTCCCCATGGGCCATAGCCCTCCAGGCTCCTCTGACCGTGGGATTTTCCAGGTAAGAATACTGGAGTGGGTTGCCATTTCTCCAGGGGATCTTCTCAGATCAGGGATTAAACCTGTGTCTCCTGCATCGGCAGGCCGATTCTCTATTACTGAGCCGCCAGGGAAGCATTGAGGGAAACAGAGAGAGAAGGTTTATTTCCTGTGGTAACATGGACAGGAGTAGTGATAAGGATTTGGGGATGAAGGGCTGGGTGTGCCTGGGCTTTCTGCATTGATACGTGTTAAGGCAGAAAAGCTTAGGGTGCTAGAATATTTTTGAGGAGAAAGTTGTTGAAGTGTCCATTTTACCTGCTTGGAGAATGTATCCTTGGCACTTCATGTGGCAGAAAGAGTTCTGTCCCCAGACAGCTTGTGGTTTTGTCACCTGGAGTGGACTAGGATGACTCTTGAGAGCAGGCACTGTGGTTCTGGGTTTGAATCTGTGACCTTGGGCAATTACTTAACATCTTTGTGTCTCGTTTGCTCTTACTTATAAAATGGAGAAAATACTAGTCTCTACCTCCACAGAATTATTATGAAGAGTATATCCGTCAGAAGGGGCTTAGACCAGAGCCTGGAGCACATTTAAGTGTTAGATGACTATTAGCTGTTACACTAGCTGCATTATCTTTGTATCTCTAGCTTTTCGATCCATAAACCAGTGTCCATAATGCCTGCCTAATAGATTTACTGTAGAGAGTATATAACAACTTTAAAGCTTGTTGAAAAGTGACGGGTCCATAGTAGGCACTGTTATGCACTGGTCCTCACTCTGGCTTCCTTTCCTTCCCTTCCTCTTGTTATTTTCAATTTAGTGCATTAAAATGCAGTTGATTGTTCTTTGCAGCACTATTTACAACGGCTAGGACATGGAAGCAACCTAGATGCCCATCAGCAGATGAATGGATAAGTAAGTTGCGGTACATACACCCAATGAAATATTACTCAGCTATAGAGAGGAACACATTTGAGTCAATTTTGATGAGGTGGATGAAACTGGAGCCTATTATACAGAGTTAATTAAGTCAGAAAGAGAAAGATAAATACAGTATATTAATGTATATATATGGAATTTAGAAAGACAGTAATGACTCTCCTACATGCAGGGAAGCAAAAGAGACACAGATATAAAGAACAGACTTTTGAACTCTGTGGGAGAAGGTGAGGGTGGGATGATAATAGCATTGAAACATGTATATTACCATATGTAAAACAGATGACCAGTGCAAGTTTGATGCATGAAGCAGGGCACCCAAAACCAGTGCTCTGGGACAACCCAGAGGGATGGGATGGAGAGAGAGATGGGAGAAGGGTTCACACATGTATACCTGTGGCTGATTCATGTCAATGTAGTGCAAAAACCATCATAATATTGTAAAGTAATTATGATCCAATTAAAATAAATAAATCTTAAAAAAAAAAAAAAACAGTTGATCTTGGTCCATGAATCTGCCTCAAGAGTCAAGCAAGATGCTCACGTGTGTGCTCCGGCTGGGGCAGGTGTAGTGATGGTCCTGTATGTTAGCTGTGATGTTGCCGTGCAATGAGCCAGGTAGCCATCCTCAGGGTACAATCACTGCTTCATCAAGGTGGCATCAAGCCAGAAAAACTCATTTCTGGATACATGAAGAAGCTTTCCTCTTCCTCTTTTTTTTTTTCTTTTTTTTGGTTGAAATTTGAATGATGGAGAGGCTTACAAATTTTAGTCTCTTCTTTATGTTCTCTCTTGAGACTTCAGAAACAATTTTAATTCCCTTGACCACTTCACAGCACAAAACTGATTGCCTCTCAAACAGCTGATTCCATCATGAACAGGACTTGAAAAGCAATTGTAAGGAAGTTATTTTTGTTAAAGGGAAGGGAAGGAAGGGGATAGACGTATGGAACACAAAAGAAGGAGTGTTGAGTAGGGACATCTATCCTGTACCATAAAGCTAGAGGGGAGAGCATGCTTTTGAGGTGCCTATCTACCATGTACCATCAGGGAAATACAGAACCCTCTGAATCACTAAAACCCAGGCACAGAGTGTTGTTAAAGGGCCACGGCTGGATGTAGGGATGTAGGCGTGTGTGGACCTCGTCAGCTCTCTCTTCGCCTTACACACTGTTATGTGTTCATTGGCCCCAGACCAGCTCTACCACTTAACCTGCCCTTGCTCCACAGCCATGGTAGTTTTTGCAAGGGAACACGTACCCTCTGCTTCTCTGCACAATCTTGTATTCTCATAGGGAAAGTCGTGTGGTGAGCTAGTGGTGAAGTGAGAGGGAAATATGTACACACAGGACCCAGCTGAAAATGACTTTAGCACAGAGTTTATTTAATACATCCTCCAAATTGTATTTTGAAGCCTCTGTTAACAAGAAACCACTCTCTTTTTGAGCAGCGGGAGTGTTTTATAAATGGAATTTGCAGACCGGCAATGCTCCCCATTAATTTTCCCTGTCTACAATTACTATCATTACATTCTTAAAGCACTTTTAAAATAAACTACACCATGATGTAATGTGCACGCTCTGAGCTCCAGCGATGGGACAGCACGGCAGCAGCATCTGGATTTTGGACTGCTATCTTCTAGGGAACATCTTGATGGCTATAATTACTGTCATGTTATGGGAACTTGAAAAAAAAAAGGCGCCAGAGTTCCAAATAAAACATAAAATGGCTTTGATATAATAAATGTTACTATCATTGTTTAAAAATGTTGTGACCCGTCTGCTACAGTTTCTGAGAAAGATATTTTCCAGCACTTGATATTTTCCCTCTCTCTCTCTTTCATATTCTATTACTGCAGATAAGGATGAAGAAAATCCTTAGGACAGACTTAGGTTTAAATCAATGTAACACAATGCCAGCATTGTCTCTCTTCAAGATGAACTTTTAAATTAAATTTGGCATGAGCTTTGCCAGAACTCCAAGCAGCTTTGCTCCAGAGACACTTTATCCACCCTATTAGGCAGCATTAATAATTCAGATGTTATGGTTGTGGCTAATTGCGTTCATTAGGATAAGGCAAGGGTTGAAGCATTTTGCTATAGGACATGCTTGCATCCTTTCACCATGAGCCAAAGTATCCAGAACAGTTTGGGCTCACTCCAGAGGAAATGGGACTACACAAAATGCACATACGGTGTAAATGTTATCATCCCATGGGAACCAGTTTTGGAAGAGTTCTTGATGAACTTGGACCCTGTTATTGGACCAATTTCTGTTTAAAGTTATGGGGATTCATTATATATGGAAGAAGTCATTATTGTGGGTACTGATAAACAGTTATGTTCATTCAGCTTCCTGAGAAAGTTTTGTTATGTGAAATACATTTAACCTTGTGAAGTCTAAGTTATTGTTTAATAATGAGTATTAGCAACTCAAAGGAAGCCCATACATCCTATTGAGGCAATTGATTAGATCTGACAATAGTGTGTAACAGAACCCAAATGATCATTTTTGATCATTTTTCTTTAGTGGTTTGTTGATAACATCTTTCAATTTGAGGATGGACCCTCTGATGCAAGAATTGGGACTTACCCAGGAAAAACTTATTTGACCTGATTTGGATTTCATCATATTCAGTGAGTCTGCAGAGCAATCTTCTTACGTTTGTTACATGATTGACTAGCTGTCTCTACATGTTCTCTTGGGGAGTGACTTCTTTTTATTTGATTTGGTATTACATTCCCCTTGTCTCAAACTTTGTCCATATGTCCTCCTGATGGCTAAGTAGCAGTAAGTTAGACCGCAACATTGAGGAAGACAAAGGTTCAGTCTCCAGGTGTAAGCTTTTTCAGCCTCACTGTACTTACTGGGGTAAATTTCTGCAGTGGTCAGCACTGGTCAGCGCCCTAGACAAAGTGTAAGAGATTATCCAAGGCCAAGCCAGGTGGGGAGTGCAGCTGGTCTTGATAGCCCATCTTACTTCTGGAAAATCTAATCCACATCGATATTCTACTGCTAACAGATAAGAGGACTTTCTTTGTTCATAGATCAGTGTGCATCATTAACGTCTGGGTTTTCAGACTTACTGTGTGGAAGATCTTCTATTCACTAGACATTTTTCAAGGTCTGCTCTTTCTCAGAAATTGGACTTAATCATCATACTCCACAGTATAGGTTGGAGAACAATTTGTTTGCAAGGATGTAAGGCCAATTGATGAATACTGTCCAAAAGTCCAAGAAAGGTTTTAATTTTGCTTTAGTGGTACAGTTTCAAAAATGCTCATTTCTTTGCTTTGTTTCATAAATATGCTTCTGCCTTTTGAAAAACGGCTCCATCTTTGTCCTGCTCATTGCAACCCTTTATTTTTTTCAGTATGGCTCTTAAGTACTGAATACTCAATAAGGATTAATTGATGGTTGTAATATTCCAAAGAATATTTTGTGTTAAGTGATCTTTCTAGAAAACAAATGGAGCCTTCTTATTAAAACAATATTACACCATTTCATTAAGTAGTACTTCATAAGAAGACTTCAGCAACACAAACCAAACATTCAATCCACTTTGTTTGTTGAAGCGTTTATGGCTTTTACTCAAGACAAGAGAAATAACAAGGAAAGAAATGACTCTGAATACAGAACATTTTATTACACAAATAAAAAAAATGAGAACATATCTGTTAGCTCTTGCCAACTTTTGAAATATGGATTCCATTTGTCTTTATTATGGTCTATTCCCATAGTGCCTTTTCCCTATTTATTAATTTTTGTATGTTACTGTTACACAAAGATATGTGCCTACTGGAAATAGTCAAGGCTATTTTAAGAAACAAGAAAAATGGGAAATACATCAACTTATCTTTTTACTAATCTGTCAATAAATGAAGAGGCATGCAATTATTGTAGCTTATAATCCTTTTTTTAAAAAAAATCACATGCCTCATCATGCTGAAGTGTCCTATCAAATCTGTAATGGTCATGATGACTCATAGATATGTGATTCCCCTTATTAAGAAAAAAAAGGACAGGAAATCCAATATAAATGAACTGTTTTCCTCAGTAGTGTAATAAAACTTGGATACTGGTTGTATGAGTTTTTGATTATATCATCCACCGATAATCTCTGGGTTCATTTCCTCCCAGGGAAGACTCGGTCTCCTTCCTTCCCTGACCAGCCCCCTTTGGCTACTAACATTTTAGCAATCCCCCTCCCTCAGCGGCAGAGGGGGCCTCCCAGTTATAGCCACCACAGTCTAGTATATTTTAAGCGGTGTAAATTTTCACTGTCAGATTTGAGCCAGGGGTGTTAAGCTCCAGAAGATACACATCTGCTTCCTACTCAAATGGTCTTTTGTTGTGTTTCTTGGTAGAGGGAGAGTTGTCTTGCCACAAGAATAAATCCCAACAGAGGAAGGCTTAATTACAGTGTTTCAAGAAGAAATGCTCATGACTACAAATATAACCAGCCTTGATTCTGTTCTTAAATTCTGTATTTCTTTTCAGAGTTCCATGATAATTTTTTATTGCTCTCTGAAGAACAGAGTGAGTCACTATTAAATTTCTAAAGAGAAAAAAATCTGTCTTCTACTTCTTGGTTTGCATCACTGTAGCTTCCCTGATAGCTCAGCTGGTAAAGAATCACCTGCAATGCTGGAGACCTGGGTTTGATCCCTGGGTTGGGAAGATCCCCTGGAGAAGTGCATGGCAACCCACTCCAGTATTCTTGCCTGGAGAATCCCCATTGGTTAGAGGAGCCTGGCGGCCTACAGTTCATGGGGTCACAAAGAGCTAGACATGGCTGAGTGACTAAGCACAGCACATAGGATATTGGTGCTCCAAGTTCCAATCTGGGAGACCAAGAACACATTTGTCTTTGTCTTTTTCTTACGCTGTGGTCAGCTGTAGAGCAAAGAAGCTAGACCTTAGTGATGTGGGGTGACGGTGGGGCTGCAGGCCTGTCTCTGGGTGGTGACTGCTGGGTGGGAACAGTGAAGGTGGAGAGCAGCAGTCCTGAGTGGAGAGGGCTTTGAGGGTGTCACATGTTGGGTGTCTGTGTGTGGGGGAAGGGTGTGAAATGCACCCCTCCCCTGAGGGTGAGACCTAGTGGAATTGTCCTTATGGTGAACAGCTGTGGGGGATGGGTGGGAGCTAAAGATTTTGTTGCTGTTGTTCAGTCACTAAGTCGTGTCCCGCTCTGCAAACCCCATGGACTGCAGGGTGCCAAGCTTCTCTGCCCTCTGCTCTCTCCCAGAATTTGCTCAAAGTCATGTCCACTGAGTCAGTGATGCTATCTAACTATATTATCCTCTGCAGCCCGCTTCTCCTTTTGCCTTCATCTTTCCCAGAATCAGGGTCTTTTCCAATGAGCAGGCTCTTTGCATCAGGTGGCCAAAGTATTGGAGCTTCAGCTTCAGCATCAGTCCTTCCAATGACTATTCAGGGTTGATTTCCTTTAGGATTGACTGGTTTGAACTCCTTGCAGTCCAAGGGATTCTCAGGAGTCTTTTCCAGCACCACAATTAGAAAGCATCATTTCTTTGGCACTCAGCCTTCTTGATGGTCCAACTCGCATATCCATACATGACTACTGGAAAATCCATAGCTTTGACTAAACAGACCTTTGTTGGCAAAGTGACATCTCTGCTTTTTAATACACTGTCACAGCTTTCCTTCCAAGGAGCAAGCGTTTTTTGATTTCATGGATGTAGTCACTGTCCGCAGTGATTTTGGAGCCCAAGAAAATAAAACATGTTACTGCTTCCACTTTTCCCCCTTCTATTCGCAATGAAGTAATGGGACTGGAAGCCATGATGTTAGTTTTTTAATGTTGAGTTTCAAGCCAGCTTTTTCACTCTCCTCTTTCACTGTCATTAAAAGGCTCTAGTTCCTCTTCACTTTCTGCCATTTAGAGTAGTATCATCTGCATATCTGATAACAAAAATATCTGTGCTGATATTTCTCCTGGCAATCTTGATTCCAGCTTATGATTCATTCAGCCCTGCATTTCATATGATGTACTCTGCATATAAGTTAAGTAAGCAGGGTGAAAACATAAGCCTTGTCATACTCCTTTTTCAATTTTGAATCAGTTAGTTGTTCCATGTCCGATTCTAACTTTTGCTTCTTGACCTGCATCTGGGTTTCTCAGGAGACTACTACAGATATAGGTTAACAAAAAGCTGATTCTTATCAATCACCATGCTATGATCACTCAAAGAACCATGTTTTCAGAAAGCATGAGAGTGAAGTCTAAACTCTTCTGCAGAGCAGACAAAGTTGGTTCTTAGCAGCTTCATCTCTTACCATCTCTCCATATTTCCTCCTATTGGAATGCTGTCCCTATCTCCTCCACAGACCTATCCTTATGCTTTCATTCCTCCATGCCTCTCACATGTGACTTCATCTATCATGAAGGTTCTGCATCCTTTTCTCCAGAAATCTTCTTAAACCACCCAGCCCAGATGCCACCTCCTCCATAAGGTCTCTGGCAGTGCCCTCTGACAAAGTAGTATCTCCCTCAGTGATCTTTTTAAAATAAAATAATGCAGCTTGAAACTGCAAATAACATCTCCTATCCCTTCTGGAGTAGGAGTTTTAAGCACATGGAAGTGCTGGTTGATTTGGACTTTCCCAACTCTTACCCAGCACAATGCTTGTCCACGGTAAGTGCTCAGGGCTGTTTATTGACAAGTCCTGGCCTAACTCAAGAGTTAGTTGTAAAAACTATTTCAGGAAAGAAGGCACCAAGTTTTACTGACCTAGACCTCTTCTGGGCGGGATAAAGACCATCCGCCTGGATTTTTTTGGCAGGTATAATAAGAGAGAGTGCCTAAACACTATTAAAATTTTTATGTTAAGAAGTTACACAGATTTCTGGAGCTATATGTTTTCAGTGATAGTGCACAGCCAGAATGACTCATGACCCTCAACTTAAGCATCTGGAAGAGTTAATTTTGTTTTGGGAAAAACTCTGTGTCATCTCTACTGAAAAAAGAACCCTATCTGAGGCTTTGGCCAGAGGATATATTTCATAAATATATAACATAAATGAAGTTCTTTGGGGACATTAACTTTTCTGTAACATTGCTTGATGAGTTTGGAAAGTATTTATCATGAGATGGAGCCAATTCCAAAGTGAAGCTCAGAGAATTTTCTTTTCTGAGCACTAGGAACATGGCTATGGTCAGTGACACTTGTCTATGAGGATGACTCGGTGGCAGCAAGTGACACTGAATGAGCCTTGGTTCTGAACAACACTTGAAGGGAGGGAGGAGCAGAGAAGACTGAGATCCTGTGTGGTTTTCTGGGTGTCTTCACTAAGATGATTGCCCTCTTTCTTTCTGAGTCCAGACACTATCAGTGAAATAGAAGATCCCTGTAAGTATCATTTGGGTTTCTGGCACCAGGGCTACTGCTTCATTTACGGCTATGTTAAACTCAGGAAAACTGCATTAATGGTATCCTAAAAATTTTGCTTTTACACAGTGAATTAGGGAATCACAGCAAGAAGAGTGCACATAACATTAAGAAACATTAAGAAGTTTCCACCTTCAGATTTTCTGCTTATGTCTCAATGATTCCAAGAAAGTGTCACTTAACTTTTTCAAGTCTAATGACTACATCAGTAAAATAAGGACGATACTACCTGGTGATAATACCATGTTGGCATTCACTGGGCACTTGCTATGTGCCAGGCACTGCTTGACATGGTTCTTCTCTTCAGTCCTTGTGATGTAGGTGTGATTGTTATCCATTGGATGGATAAAGAAATTGAGGTTTACAGAGACTGCATACCATACCATGGAGGAAGTGGTGGAGCTGGGGTTCAAAGCCAAGTCTTTCTGAACCTATTATGAGGTCTTAACTACTGCTTTAAACATTTCACTTAATAAACTCAAAATTTTGACATAAAAGTAGTTTTATCAGGTACTAAGTTCTTCTTGATTGTGTGCATGCTAAGATGCTTCAGTCATGTCCAACTCTTTGTGACCCTATGGACTGTAGCCCACCAGGCTCCTCTGCCCGTGGAATTCTCCAGGCAAGAATACTGGAGTGGGTTGCCATTTCCTTCTCCAGGGGATCTTCCCGACCCAGGGTTCGAACCTGCATCTCTTACATCCCAGCACTGGCAGGCAAATTCTATACCACTAGTGCCACCTGGGAAGCCCTTTGATTGAATATCATTACTCAATGTTACTTCTCCTCAGCTTCCTTCTTTCTCCTACTGAATCTGGGACATCTCTTTAAGTCACACTAAGTGAAAATTCAATGAGTTACTATTTTTTTCCTGCTTTTTCAAGTAGCAACGGGACACGAGTCTGACTGGGATGTGAAATATGACATTCTTGAGGAGATCCAGAGGAAGGAACCCTGAGGAGAGGGTCCTTGAAGTATCACAGGACACAGAAGTGCCATTACAAAAGTAGCTTTAAAATATAATACATATTTCCAGTGAAAAAGTAGCATGTCTACTTAGAAGTGGAAACTTTAGAAAACACAGAATAAGCACAAATTTTAAATCATCCATAGTACCTCAATTTAGAAATACCCATTTGATATTTTGCTAAGTATCAATATTTCTTTAACAAAATAATATCATGCATATTATTTGAACTGACATAATTATCTGTTTTGGGGCAGGCATGGAAAGCCATGAAAAAACAGAGGAAGGGCAGGCCGCCACAGCACAGTGCCTATGGGCATGGTTAAACAAGTTTTGTTTCCTACTGAGTTTCAAATTTTACATGTTTTTTTTTTTTCCTTTTCTACTCTCCATCTTTTCACCTCATATCTACACTTCTCCTTCCATCAACTAATAATTTCTTTAATTTTCTTTTTAAATCAAAGGAATATAATTTATTAATAGATATCAACAAATCAACAAGGTCCACTGGACTGAGGAAAGACATTAGTTAATTAAACATTAGCTAATTAGTGAAAAAGTTGGCTTGAAACTCAACATTCAGAAAACTAAGATCATGGTATCTGATCTCATCAGTTCATGGCAAATAGAAGGACAAAAAATGGAAGTAGTGACATATTTTATTTTCTTGGGCTCCAAAATCACTGCAGACAGTGACTGCATCCATGAAATTAAAAAATGCTTGCTCCTTGGAAGGAAAGCTGTGACAGTGTATTAAAAAGCAGAGATGTCACTTTGCCAACAAAGGTCTGTTTAGTCAAAGCTATGGATTTTCCAGTAGTCGTGTATGGATATGCGAGTTGGACCATCAAGAAGGCTGAGTGCCAAAGAAATGATGCTTTCTAATTGTGGTGCTGGAAAAGACTCCTGAGAATCCCTTGGACTGCAAGGAGTTCAAACCAGTCAATCCTAAAGGAAATCAACCCTGAATAGTCATTGGAAGGACTGATGCTGAAGCTGAAGCTCCAATACTTTGGCCACCTGATGCAAAGAGCCTGTTCATTGGGAAATGACTCTGATTCTGGGAAAGACTGAAGGCTAAAGGGGAAGTGGGCAGCAGAGGATAAGATAGTCAGCATCACTGCCTCAGTGGATGTGAATGGAGCAAACTCCAGGAGATAGCGGAGGACAAATGAGCCTGGTGTGCTACCATGCATGGGGTTGCAAAGAGTCAGACATGACTTAGCAACTGAACAATGACAATTAGATAATCCAAGTGGTCCAAGTGGTAGTCAGGTCAGGATTACAAGAAGGTTGCCTTGCTCAGATTACCTGATGACAAGAATACTAGCTAATTTACGGGTCATTTCTCCTCAGCAACATGGGCAAGGATGGGCAAACATGGTCCT
The DNA here is from genome assembly GCF_019320065.1 of Cervus canadensis. Taxonomy (NCBI): domain Eukaryota; kingdom Metazoa; phylum Chordata; class Mammalia; order Artiodactyla; family Cervidae; genus Cervus; species Cervus canadensis. Next base: position 54,341,303 of record NC_057398.1, on the reverse strand, counting down.
GTTTAATATCAGAACCAGGCCTTTCTCTTGAGCAGTTTCAGGGTTTACACAAACTTGTAGGGACATAAAATACTTTGCTTCCAGTCCTACTGTTGTATTGTTGGTCGTGGTTAGATTCAACAAGAAAGTGGGGATGACTCATTGCAATGCACCACCACCACTACAAAATAACTCTTGGCATGTGTTGCTGATACTGGACTGAGATGTGAGATGATCAAACACATCTCTGTTGGCTTCTGGCCAATGTAGGGCTTACACACTTCTTTGACATCTAAATGATCTAATTAAGTTCTTTATAGAGATCAAATAAACCCCATCATTGCCAATGACCACTTCCTATGAGTGTTCCTCAGGATTAGGAAGAGATTTTCTTTTTACAACACCAGCTCTAAATAAATGCTTGTCCATGTTGCTGAGGAGAAATGACCTATAAATTAGCTGGTATTCTTGTCATCAGGTAATCTGAGCAAGGCAACCTTCTTGTAATCCTGATAGAGCAATACATGGGAAGAAAACTGGACTGGATTTTTTCCTGTGATTGAGTGAAGAGTTCTAAGTTTCTGAGAGATAAGGGAGAGTGGAGTTGTGCTTAATGCTTGAGTCATTTGTTCATGGAGAATATTGATATGGAAAATGAAGGTATTCCTGAGAAAAGAAGGGGATAGAGAGTTTCCTTCTGGGTAGAGTTGCCATATTTAGTAAGTAAACATATAGGACCTATGCCATTTTTGGGACATCCTTAGGCTAAAACATTCATTCACTGTCGATTTGAAATTTAAAGATAACATAGTGTCCTTTTTTTCCATCTGATAATTCTCCTTCTGGGTGATGAATCAAATTAACAAAGTAGTAAGGACATAGAATACTTTGCACTTCTCTTGGGCCTTCACATCTATTGAAGCAGAGCCTCTCCCCAGCTTTTCTTAGCTGTTCCTCACAAATCACCATTTCCTCTCAACTGTGTGTTTCATCTTTCTTTTTGGCTTTCTCTGACTTCTGAGGATGGAAGGACTCAGGTTCAGGGAGTTATGTTCTGGGGATCTTTACTGAGAGAAAAAAAGAAACCACCAATAAACCCCTAATTGGAGAGATTCTGGAGTGCCAGGGTGAAGAAGAGAAGGAGGTGGAAGGACTGGGAGACTGACAGAGTTCACGGGTGGTCAGATGCAGTTCTGGATTGATGTCCTTGACTCAACTCAGATTTTTGGACTTGGAACCTCATATCCAGAAGACCTAGTGTTCACAGGAGAGGTTTTCCATCTGCTTGGGGTTTAATGAAGGGTATGCACCCAGTGTGAGCCAGGAAATGGGGGTAACCTGAGAAGGCCAGTATTAATGACATCTCCTTTCGGCTCTGGGTTTGGTGTGGGCCCTGCTGCTGCCTCCAGGGGTCTGTTGAGGGGATGTGAAGGTCAGAGCCTGGCCCTTCAGAGTGTAACAGCAGGATTATTCAGTGTGAATAGAAACAGGTTAATCTTGGACAATACAAATCTTTCTTCCTAAGGAACAGCGGTCCATAATAGGGCTGGCTTTTCTTTTCTTTTTTTTCCATTTATTTTTATTAGTTGGAGGTTAATTACTTTACAATATTGTAGTGGTTTTTGCCATACATTGACATGAATCAGCCATGGATTTGCATGTGTTCCCCATCCCGATACCCCCTCCCACCTCCCTCTCCACCCGATTCCTCTGGGTCTTCCCAGGGCACCAGCCCTGAGCACTTGTCTCATGCATCCAACCTGGGCTGGTGATCTGATTCACCCTTGATAATATACATGTTTTGATGCTGTTCTCTCTAAACATCCCACCCTCGCCTTCTCCCACAGAGTCCAAAAGTCTGTTCTGTACATCTGTGTCTCTTTTTCTGTTTTGCATATAGGGTTATGGTTACCATCTTCCTAAATTCCATATATATGCGTTAGTATACTGTATTGGTCTTTATCTTTCCGGCTTACTTCACTCTGTATAATGGGCTCCAGCTTCATCCATCTCATTAGAACTGATTCAAATGAATTCTTTTTAACAGCTGAGTAATATTCCATGGTGTATATGTACCACAGCTTCCTTATCCATTCATCTGCTGATGGGCATCTAGGTTACTTCCATGTCCTGGCTATTATAAACAGTGCTGCGATGAACATTGGGGTGCACGTGTCTCTTTCAGATCTGGTTTCCTCAGTGTGTATGCCCAGGAGTGGGATTGCTGGGTCATATGGCAGTTCTAATTCCAGTTTTTTAAGAAATCTCCACACTGTTCTCCATAGCAGCTGTACTAGTTTGCATTCCCACCAATAATGTAAGAGGGTTCCCTTTTCTCCACACCCTCTCCAGCATTTATAGCTTATAAACATTTGGATAGCAGCCATCCTGACTGGCGTGTAATGGTACCTCATTGTGGTTTTGATTTGCATTTCTCTGATAATGAGTGATGTTGGGCATCTTTTCATGTGTTTGTTAGCCATCTGTATGTCTTCTTTGGAGAAATGTCTGTTTAGTTCTTTGGCCCATTTTTTGATTGGGTCATTTATTTTTCTGGAATTGAGCTTCAGGAGTTGCTTGTATATTTTTGAGATTAATCCTTTGTCTGTTGCTTCGTTTGCTATTATTTTCTCCCAATCTGAGGGCTGTCTTTTCACCTTGCTTATAGTTTCCTTTGTTGTGCAAAAGCTTTTAAGTTTAATTAGGTCCCATTTGTTTATTTTTGCTGTTATTTCCAATATTCTGGGAGGTGGGTCATAGAGGATCTTGCTGTGATTTATGTCAGAGAGTGTTTTGCCTATGTTCTCCTCTAGGAGTTTTATAGTTTCTGGTCTTACATTTAGATCTTAAATCCATTTTGAGTTTATTTTTGTGTATGGTGTTAGAAAGTGTTCTAGTTTCATTCTTTTACAAGTAGTTGACCAGCTTTCCCAGCACCACTTGTTAAAGAGGTTGTCTTTTTTCCATTGTATATTCTTGCCTCCTTTGTCAAAGATAAGGTGTCCATAGGTTCGTGGATTTATCTCTGAGGGTTGGCTTTTCTTGACCGAGGGAAACTGGAAGCATGGAGTTAGATTTAAGGGTTTTGCATTTAATAGGAAAGCCTATTTCCTTTGTAAGTGATTTTGGGTTTTCCTTTATTTTTTCAATTAAGAAATGAATTTTACTCATTTTTATAGGTTAAATCACTCCAAGAGGTTAAAAAAATTTTTTTCTCTACTCTTTCCAACTAAAACCTGTTAGTCTGATGTCTCAATGTTAACAGCATCTAGTATATTATTTTCCATTTTTCTCTAGACTCATGCAGACATACAACCATATGTCTCTCAGTGTTTGTATGTATCCTCAACTTGCAATTTATGATTTTTTGACTTTAAGATGGTGTGAAAGCCGTATACATATTCTGTAGAAACTGTACTTTGAATTTTTAATTTTCATCTTTTCTACGGCTAGTGGTATGGCATATGATACTCTTTGGTGATCTGGACAGCTGTCCCAAACCACAGCTCCCAGTCAGCCATGTGACCACGAAGGTGAACAGGCAATACACTGACAGCCATCTTGTACCCATACAACCATTCTGTTTTCACTTCTACTATAGTATTCAATAAATTACGAGATATGAAACATTTTATTATAAAGTAGACTTTCCATTAGGTAATTTTGCCTAACTGTAGGCTAATGTAAGTGTTTTGAGCACATTTAAGTTAGGCTAGGCTAAACTATAAAGCATGATAGGTTAGGTGTATTAAATGCATTTTTAACTAAGGACATTTTCAACTTAGGTTTATCATGAGTAACCCCACTGTGAGTTGAGGAAGATCTTATATATGTATATATATACTGAATATGTATAAAGTTTTTGAAGAAAATAGTATATGTTTCTAAAAAAGTAGAATTATTAATTACATTACTTGATAACTTCCTTTCTCATATAATATCATAGACAGTTCTATAGTCAATAAAGACTATATTTCTTTTTAATATCTTAATATTTTCCACTGTGGAAATAGATGAAATTTGTTCAACCAGTTCTGTACTGATGATATTTTAGTTTTTTCTTTTTTGTCATTAAAACCTAGGCTATCATTAGCATTAAAAGATACCCTTATATAAATGTAGTTTTAATTTTACAGCAGTGAGTTCAAACAATAAGATGGTTGGGTCAAAGAACATGTATATACATATACATATATATTTTTAAATGTTTATTTATTTGGCTGTGCTGGGTCTTAGCTGCGGCATGTCAGATCTAGTTCCCTGACCAGGGATCAAACCTGGGCCTCCTGCATTGGTATCATGGAGTCTGGGCCACTGGACCATCAAAGAAGTCCCAGGATATGTATATTTTAAATTTTGATAGTTATCACACAATTACTTTCCAAAATGGTTGTGGCGATTTACACTCCTCTCCTCCACCCTTGTACCCAGCAACATATGGTAGAGTTCATTTCCTTGCATCCTCATTAATATTGACTGTTTTTAATTTTTGTCAAACTGATGAATAAAAAAAAATGGTATTATCTTAGTTTACATTTCCCTAACCATTTGTGAAGTTGAATATATCCTCACTTTTGGAAATTCATTTCTCTGAATTGCCTATTTGTGTTCTTTACCATTTTTTTCCATTATACTTACTTTTCTCCAATTGATTTTTAGGTACTTCATGTATATTAGGAGTTATATTATGTCTCTGTGCTAAAATTAGTTTTTCTCCTAATCCATTATTTGACTTTTGATTTTGTGTATGGTATTTTTTTGCCATGTAAAATTTTTGTTCTCATCATATATTTTTATTTTTAAATGTTTTTATTATGGAAAAAATATGTCTTCATGGTAAAAGTCTGAATGATACAAAAAGGTGTAAAATGAAAAGTGAAAGTCATCTTATTTTCAGATTTCTTAGGCCAGTTCCCTAAAGCTAATCATATTAATAGTTTCCTCCTTACAATTTTGAATTTTCTATGTATGCAAGCATCTCTATTCTCTATCTAAAACTGCTAACATTTACAGAACACTTACTGTGTACGTCCCTGTGGCTCAGTGGTAAAGAGTGCCTGCAATGCTGGCGACCTGGGTTCAATCCCTGAGTTGGCAAGATACCTTGGAGAAGGAAATGGCAATCCACTTCAGTATTCTTGCCTGGGAAATTCCATGGACAGAGGAACCTGGCAGGCTATAGTCCATGGGGTTGAACAGAGTCGAACACGACTGAGTAACTAATACTGGACTGATACTATTATGGACTAGGGACTGTTCCAGGCAAAATTCCTACCTATGGAGCTCAGAGTCCAGTGTTGGGAGAAAGTAATAAACAAACCAATAGAGAAAATATTTCAGTTACTGAGAAATTTTGTAAAATAGTAGTTTCAGGGCACAGAAGGGAATGGGAAGGAGGACATTATTTAGACAGAGTGACTGAGAAGTATCTAAGAAGGTGAAATCTAATTAGAGATCTGATAGATGTTAATATTGTACAGTATTTTTTGTATTACTGTGTACCATTTTCACTTAAAATAGGAAATTTTTACTTATTAGTATTGTAGGTTTACTTATAGGGATAAATTAAGTATAACTGATATAAGTTTCAATTTTACGTGGACAATGTGAAAGCATGTCTATCTTCCTGTCTGTAGTTTTTTCAATAACAGAACGCATGTAGAGTTCATTCACTTGATCACTTGGAAGGGGATTCTACACATGATCAATTCTCTTCATTAACTAAAAAAGGAAGTGTGGAAGTTATTTGGAGAAGGGGCCTCACCAAAGAAGGGAGGAAGTGGATCTCCTGTAAGAACTTTATTTATGAGGGCACATGATGAAGGATGGACTCATGTGAGGCTGAAGCTGTCTATAGATCTCATTTCTCCAGTTTATTTGCAGGCCCCATGAGCATGCATGTCCAAGAGGGGACAATCTTCAGGCTGAAAGTTCAAGGTCTGAATTCTTTGCTTTTCTTTTAGGTATTGCCAACCATTTTGAAAATACAGAAGCTCCTGTGGTGATAAAGGGGATCAGTTTGCTAAATGGGCACCTCTTTGTTGTGGCTTAGTGTTCTAAGTGCAGTTTCTGGGAAACCAGGCAATGTGGAAGTGAAAGAGATTCTATGCCCCACATGCTTAGCCACCACTGAGCTGTCAAACACAAACAAAATACGTTGCCTGTTTAAAGGAGAAGTCTAAGACTGAAATCAAGCTAGGCATTTATTGCTGGATTCCTGTTGTCTGTTCTGTTCCTGATCTACTCTGCAGTGGGTTGTTGAGAGCTGGTTTGCTGACTCAAACAAACAGACAAACAAATGATTTATGGGAAGTTACTGAGTCATGCCTTGTCCCATAGCTACCTTTTTCCTGCTCTCAGAAAGCTCAAAGTTATTATTATTTGGCAAGAAATACCTGCAGGGGCTTGTCTACATGACAGGGAGAGGTGACTGTGCCGTGGAAATGTGTTATGATTCCTCTGCTCCTTGGTGAACTCAGATGGACCCACAGACACTTTGGGTAGCCAAGATTCTCATGTACCTTCTAAGTTATTGTAATTAGGTGAGCAAAAGGACAAACATTTAGGGCTCTTGGAGCAATGCTTTGCAAATGTATACACTCACTCCTTTGGATAATATAACATGTTCAAATTCCAAGAAATCCTAATTTAGGTGAAAGAAGACTTGCCATCACCTTCATGATCAATCCATAGTAAGCCCTCATTGGTTTTACCTGGTTCTGTAGGTCTTAGCATAGGTTAAACCAGTCAGCGGAACACTTTAATAGAGCATCTACTAAATGCAAGTTTGGTATCTACTATAAGTTCTGAGATGGAGGGGTTAAGGATTCATATGGGATAATTTGGAGAGTGTGTCAGAGAAATATGAAAACTGCAAAATAAAAACTGAGAAACTGCATCAGAGAAGCAGATGACATGGTTCATAACGTGAATAAAAACACTTTTGGTAAACCTCAGCAGATATGCATACAGTGTATATTATGGACATATGCATTTTAAAGAGTGGTTTGCTGTATAATGTGAGATAATCTGCATGAGTCAGGATTGGTTTGGAAAACATTCCAAGAAAGTGAAGAAGTGAAGGAAGATATTGATATTTCTGTTACGGGACTGAGTTGCATAGGCAGGCTAGAGTGTGCATGAAATGATAATTGGTTACTAGTGAGGGGGTAGGGTTAGGGAAGGTAGGGATATTTTCCAGTGAGTGATTCTAAGTGGTGTTTCCTTACACCTCTATTGCACTGTTCAAAGTTAGCTATAAGACAAGGCCATTGATCTTTTTATAATAATCTGTTCAGTTTGCCTAAGGGTCTCATCAAAGTACTAATAACCAACGTCACTGGGCACTTACAATGCCTACAATGTTGGGTGGGTCATCTCATTTGATCTTCAGAGAACCACTGGGTGTTGCTGGGTATTATTATCATCATCCTCACTTTTTTAGACAAGGAATGTATCATAAGGGATGAATTAGTCTATAATATGTAACAAACAGCCCTCCAATCTCAATAGTTTAAAATGTACATGCTGCCATGGGTTAAATTCTACATGGAGTGGGTTAAATTCTACAGGGACACAGGCTGACAGAGCTTCCAACTTGAAATGCATTTCTGTGATCTCTGCAGAAGAAAAAGGCAATCTGGTGAACTGCTTCTTTTTCTTTGGAAGTGATGCATGGCATTTCTACTAACATTTCATCAGACAAAGTTAGTCATATGCCTATGTCTAACTTCAAAGTGGGTAGAAAAGCAAACTTCTAGCATGTAATTGGGAGTAGAGAGAAGTAATAACTGCGGACAGTGGTGATAACTATCTATAAGGAAACTAAGGCACAAAGAAGGGGACCAATTTGCCTAAGTTTTCACAGCAGGTATGGTTCCATAGCCTTCTGTTCTGCAGAACATACATTTTGCCTTACATGAAAACTAAGGAGAAGCAGAAGGCATACTGGAATTAGGGATGAAATTTACTTCTGGAATTAGGGATTAAATTCCTTGCTCTCAGTTTCTAAATGGTATGGACCAGAATAGAATCTTTGAAAACACAATTTTACTGTATAATTTTGGCCAAGTTGGAAAGCAGAGGGAGGAAGAGATTAAAAGTGTAGAGAATGCTGAAACTGTATTCAAAGACTCAACTTAGTTGTCAGAAAGACTGTAGATTTGTTGTGCTTTTTTTTTCTGGTGAGAACTTGGAGGAGTTGAAAAGCACTCATTAAAAGATAACAGATGAATTTTACCAGAGTTGGCCTCCTTTGATCCTTAAGATGTTTGAAAAATTAGGAAGACTATTCTGCTTCTTGTTTATTTTGGTCATCTTGATGCTTGAATTAGAGTTGCCACGAAGTGATTCAATCAGTTGCTGGGGCTACGATAGAGGAAACCATTTATGGGAATAAAAAGAGAAAGAGTCAGAAAGAAAGGCTCTAAGGGGAATAGGGGGAGAGAAAGGCCCACAAAGAGAAGAAAATGACTGGGGAAAAAGAATGGAGAGCATTAAACAAGAGGGTAAAGTGAGGGGAGGTAGAGAGGGGTAGGGAGGAGAAAGCAAGTATGAAATGAGTAGGCCCACCTACATTCATATTTTCTATTCCAAAAAAATAAAGTTTCTGGGATATAGGATCAAAAATAAGACATCCTCTACAAAGAGGCTGTTAAATTCACAGGCCCCGTCAAGAATGTGAGCACTTCTGTGATCTTCCCTGCCTTGTTGGGGTTGGCAGGCCCCTTTTCTGGAGCACATGGCATCAGAGTCTTCTGCTGAGTGACTGAAGTGTCAGGGACCAGGGAAAAGTGCAATCTGGAGAATTTTATCCTGGCTTCCGAGAGAGAGGCACATACAGGCTAGTGTGGTTTTCTGTGGACTGAGTCTCATGGATCCCCTGGTGTCTAACACAGCACCAAAAGGAGCATTTTGAACTGCTAAAGGTAAGGAACTAATCTCTGTTCTAAGAATTAATAATTTGTTAATTATTAATTAACAAAGGAATCTGGAGTTGGGTCCTTTTCAAACATGTATTAAAATCTAAAATTTAAGGCAAAATCAGTAATATATTAAACTTTAAAAAGGTTAAATGATGATAAAAAACTGGCTATTTGGTATAATACAGTCAGATTTTACTCACTTTTTAAACATTTCTTGGGAATATATTGCAGAGATATGATCAGAATAATTCTATTGCTACACATCTAAATTCTAAATGTAAAAATAAATGTGTCAAATACTGAAAGTTGTTAGTTTAATTAACTTAAATTTAAATGAAAGTAATTATAATTAAAGCAACAAATAATATAGTAATCAACAAATTTAAGACTGGAATATAGGAAATCAACATACAGAATCAGTTGCTTTCCAAACACTAACAAAGTATCTCACAGAAAAGAAAACAGCATCATTTACAATAAGATCAAAAAAATAAAATGCTTAAAGAAAAAATTTAGTCAAGGAGGTGAAAGATCTGTACATTGAAAGCAATAAGACTCTGATGAAAGAAACTGAAGAAAGCACAATGAATGAAAAGCTATCTCATGTTCATGGATCAGAAGGATAAATAGTGCTAAAATGTTCATACTACCCAGGATTACCTATAGATTAAAAGCAATCCCTATCAAAATTTGAAAGGCATTTTACACAGAAATAGTTTTTGAATGGAATAATTAAAATTGTCTCTGTATAAGATCATATCATCTGTAAACAGAGATAATTATATTTCTTCATTCATGAGGAACGCTGGGCTGGATGAAGCACAAGCTGAAATCAAGATTGCTGGAAGAAATATCAATAACCTTAGATATGCAGATGACACCATCCCTATGGCAGAAAGAGAAGAAGAACTAAAGAGCCTCTTGATGAAAGTGAAAGAGGAGAGTGAAAAAGTTGGCTTAAAGCTCAACATTCAGAAAACTAAGATCATGGCTCCTGGTTCCATCACTTCATGGCAAACAGATGGGGAAACAATGGGAACAGTGACAGACTTTATTTTTTTGGGCTTCAAAATCACTGCAGATGGTGATTGCAGCCATGAAATTAAAAGATGCTTGCTCCTTGGAAGAAAAGTTATGACCAACCTAGACAGCATACTAAAAAGCAGAGACATTACTTTGTCAACAAAGGTCTGTCTAGTCAAGGCTATGGTCTTTCCAGTAGTCATGTATGGATGTGAGAGTTGGACTATAAAGAAAGCTGAGAGCCAAAGAATTGATGCTTTTGAACTGTGGTGTTGGAGAAGACTCCTGAGAGTCCCTTGGACTGCGAGGAGATCCAACCAGTCAGTTCTAAAGGAAATCAGTCCTGAGTATGCATTGGAAGGATTGATGCTGAAGCTGAAACTCCAATACTTTGGCCACCTGATGGGAAGAACTGACTCATTTGAAAAGACCCTGATGCTGGGAAAGACTGAAGGCAGGAGGAGAAGGGGATGACAGAGGATGAGATGGTTGGATGGCACCACCGACTCAATGGACATAAGTTTGAGTAAACTCCAGGAGTTGGTGATGGACAGGGAGGCCCGGCGTGCTGCAGTCCATGGTGTCTCAAAGAGTCGGACATGACTGAGTGACTGAACTGATTTCTGATTAGCATGCTTTCTATTTCTTTTTCTTGCTCAACTGCTCTGGCTAGGACTTCCAGTACTATGTTGAATAAGGAGCACACTAGTCTTGTTCCTGATCTTAGAAGTAAAGCTTTCAATCTTTTACCATCGAGTATGATGTTAGTTGTGGGCTTGTCACATATGACAAGTGGTTATGCATGGATGTGAGAGTTGGACTGTGAAGAAAGCTGAGTGCCGAAGAATTGATTCTTTTGAACTGTGGTGTTGGAGAAGACTCTTGAGAGTCCTTTGGATTGCAAGGAGATCCAACCAGTCCATCCTAAAGGAGATCAGTCCTGGGTGTTCATTGGAAGGACTGATGTTGAAGCTGAAACTCCGGTACTTTGGCCACCTGATGCCAAGAGCTGACTCATTTGAAAAGACACTGATGCTGGGAGGGATTGGGGGCAGGAGGAGAAGGAGATGACAGAGGATGAGATGGTTGGATGGCATCACCGACTTGATGGACATGAGTCTGAGTAAACTCCGGGAGTTGGTGATGGACAGGGAGGCCTGGCGTGCGGCGATTCATGGGGTCGCAAAGAGTTGGACACGACTGAGCGACTGAACTGAACTGACTGATGTTGAGATATATTCCTTCCATACACCACATATTGAAAATGTTTTATCACAAAAGGATGTTGACTTTTGTCAAATTTCGACAAATGATTTTTATGTATCCTTTTGCGATAATCATACGATTTGTATCTTTCATTCTATTAATGTGATGTATCACATTGATTTGTATATGGTGTACCATTCTTGCATCCTAGGGATAAATCCTACTTTATCATGGTGTGTGATCTTTTCAATGTTCTGTTGAATTTAGTTTGCTAGTCTTTTGTTGCAGAGAAGGCAATGGCAACCCACTCCAGTACTCTTGCCTGGAAAATCCCATGGATGGAGGAGCCTGGTAGGCTGCAGTCCATGGGGTGGCTAAGAGTCAGACACAACTGAGCGACTTCACTTTCACTTTTCACTTTCATGCATTGGAGAAGGAAATGGCAACCCACTCCAGTGTTCTTGCCTGGAGAATCCCAGGGACAGGAGAGCCTGGTGGGCTGCCCTCTATGGGGTTGCACAGAATCGGACACAACTGAAGTGACTTAGCAGCAGCAGTAGCAGCAATCTTTTGTTGAGAATTTTTACTTCTATATTCATCAAGGATACTAGCCTGTATTTTTCTTTTGCTTTTAGTGTCCTTATTTAAGTTTGGTATTAGGATTATATTGGCCTTGTAAAATGAGTTTGGGTGTATTCTTTTGTATTTAGTATTTTTGACGTGTTTTAGAAGGATTGACCTTAACTCTTTAAATGCTTGGTAGATATAAAGAGTGAAACCAGCTGGTCCAGGGCTTTTCTTTGTTGGGAGGGTTTTGTTTATTAATTCAATCTCCTTACTCATAATAAATGTTTAAATTTTTTATTTCTTTATGATTCAGTCTTGGTAGGTTGTGTGTTTCTAGGAACTTATTCATTTTTTTGTAGGTTATTTGATTTGTTGGTTTATAACTGTTCATAGCAGCTTCTTATGAGCCTTTGTATTTCTGTGGTATCAGAGGTAATGTCTCCTCTTCATTTTTGGTTTTATTTATCTGAGTCTTCTCTTTTTTATCTTTGTTAGTCTTTAGCTATGTTTGCAAGCTAAAGGATTGTCAATTTAATTTAAAAAAAAACAGTTCTTAATTTTACTGATATTTTCTATTGTTTTTCTGTTCTCTATTTCATTTATTTCTGCTCTGATCTTTGTTATATCTTTCCTTCTGCTAATTTGGGGCTTAATTTATTCTTATTTTTCTAGTTCCTTGATGTGAAAAGTTATTTGAGATTTTTTTCCCCCTAAATGTGGGCATTTATCACTATAAACATACCTCTTAGAACTGCTTTTCCCACAAGTTTTGATATGTTGTGTTTCCATTTTTATTTGTTTTGAGATTTTAAAAAATCCCTTTTTATATTTTCTTTGACCCATTGGTTGTTCAGGAGCATGTTTGTTTAATTTCCATCTATTCATAAATTTTCTAGTTTTCTCCTGTTATTTATTTCTAGTTTCATGTTATTGTGTTTGGGAAAGATACTTGGAATTATTTCAACTTTCTAAGATTTTCTAACGCTTGACTGTGACCTAATATATGATCTATTCTGGAGAATGTTCAAGTGTACTTGAGAAGGATGTGTATTCTGTAGTTGTTGTATGGAGTGTTCTGTATGTGTCTGTTAGACATTTGATCTAAAGTATAGTCCAAGTCCACTGTTTATTTATTGATTTTGTGTATATGATCTACTCATTGTTGAAAGTGGGGTACTGAAGTTCCCTACTATTATTGTATTGGCTACTTCTTCCTTCAGATTTGTTATTATTTCCTTAATATACTTAGGTGCTCTGAAATCGCGTACATATATATTTACAATTGTTTTATATTCTTGATGAATGGACTGCTTTATCAATATGTAATGACCTTCTTTGTCTCTTGTTATAGTTTTTGAGTTAAAGCCTGTTTTATCTAAGTATAGATACCCTTACTCTCTTTTGGTTTCCACTTGCATGGAATATCGTTTTCTATTCTTTCACTTTGAACCTATGTGTGTCTTTAAAGCTGAACTGAGTCTGTTGCAGGTGGCCTGTAGTTGGGTGTTTGGTTTTTTTTTTCACTTTTGATTGGATAATGTAATTTATTTACACTTGGAGTTTACAGCATGCAGTTGAGTGTTGTTGTTTTTTTTTAATTTTTTTTTGATTGATGAATGTAATTTGTTAACACTTAAAGTGATTAGTATGGATTTCCCTGGTGGCTCAGAGAGTAAAGAATCCACCTGCAATGCAGGAGACCCAGGTTTAGTCCCTGGGTCAGGAAGATCCCCTGGAGAAGGAAATGGCTATCCACTCTAGTTTTCTTGGCTGGAGAATCTCATGGATGGGATACAGTCCATGGAGTCACAAAGAGACGGACACAACTGAGTGACTAAAACATTAGTAGGGGCTTCCCTGGTGACTCAGATAGTAAAGAATCTGCCTGCAATGCAGGAGACCCGGACTCGATCCCTGGGTAGGGAAGATCCCCTGGAGGAAAGCATGGCAACCCACTCCAGTATTCTTGCCTGGAAAATCCCATGAATCGAGAAGCCTGGCAGGCTATAGGCCATAGGGTCACAAACAGTTGGATACGACTGAAGAGACTTAGCACGCACACATGCGTGAACTCTAATGGGAGACAAGACATCTTCAAACACGCAGGAAATAATTATTTGGACATTAAAGAGAAGAGTGATCCCAGAGACTGGAATACTTTCAGTTCAGTTCAGTTGCTCAGTCATGTCCAACTCTTTGCGACCCCATGAATCGCAGCATGCAAGGCCTCCCTGTCCATCACCAACTCCCAGAGTTTACTCAAACTCATATCCATTGAGTCGGTGATGCCATCCAACCATCTCATCCTCTGTCGTCCCCTTCTCCTCCTGCCCCCAATCCCTCCCAGCATCAGTGTCTTTTCCAATGAGTCAACTCTTCGCATGAGGTGGCCAAAATATTGGAGTTTCAGCTTCAGCATCAATCCTTCCAATGAACACCCAGGACTGATCCCCTTTAGGATGGACTGGTTGGATCTTCTTGCAGTCCAAGGGACTCTCAAGAGTCTTCTCCAACACCACAGTTCAAAAGCATCAATTCTTTGGCACTCAGCTTTCTTCACAGTCCAACTCTCACATCCATACATAACCACTGGAAAAACCATAGCCTTGACTAGACGGACCTTTGTTTAGGGTATGTGAATCATGTAGAGGATTGTATTTTTTGTAACTTTCTGTGTGTACTTAACTTTACACTGTGAACATCTTTACAGGTTAGTGTATAAGGAGCTATCTTATTTTTAAGCAGCTGCATATCATTTTTTAAGATAATTTAACCATTTTGTCATTATAGGTAGATGCTAATTGTTAGCATTTTTTAGTTGTTGCTATTGTTATCCATAGAGTTGCAATTAACATCCTTGAAGATAAACCTTTGCAAATGTATTCTGGTATTTCTGTAAAACGGGTTTAAGTGGGATTGCTGAGTAGCGTTTGAACTTTAAAAAATTCTAAAAAATTTCCCTCTAAAAAACTTGTAATTATTTACACTCACTACAAACAACAGTGTCCCAAAAATGTCCATTTCCAGGTGTTCTCACAAACTGATTGTTATAAAATTTTTTTCCAGTCTGATAAGTGAAATATGGTACTTCATTTTTTCAACATGCATTTATTTTATTGCTAGGGAGACTATTAATCTTTTCATAGTGTAATTATTCACATATATTTCTTCTATGACTTTGTCTTGTTAATTTTTCTGTTGGGTAGCTTGCTTATTTCCCCAGTATAGGAGATTTTCTTATTCTGTGAATATTACATTTAGTTTGTTACATGTATTAAAATACTTCCTCCTAGTTCCTTTTTTCTTTCTTTTTAAAATTTTTTTCAGCTTTCCTTTGGAGTTTTTCAACATATAGAAATTTTAAATATTTATGAAGCTAAACCCAATTATTGCCTTTATAACTACTGAGTTTTAGGCAATCTTAAAAAAGCCTTTCTTACCCCAAGAACATAAAATTATCTTGATATTTTCTTGTAAAGTAATAAAACTTGTATTTGTTTAGCACTTAGGTTCATGGAGCCTACTTACAAGTCTAAAGTGGGCAGGGTGAAAGAGTCTATTTTTCTTAGGTCATCCCAATATTTACTAATCTACATTTTTCCTCTGACTTAATTTTTTATCAAATATTAAATTACTATATTTTTGTCTTCTAGAATGTTTGTTTTACTCACTTAATTACTTGCTTATTCTAAGATGATTAGTTAAGTCAGTTTTATGGTATGGTACCTTTATGGTACCTTTTGGTTTATGGTAAACTAAGCAGTCCTTCATAATTCTTTGTAAAAAAAATTGTGTTGCCTATATTCATTAAACTTTTTTTAAGGAAAAAATAGAATTAGCATAAGAGCTACATCTCCACCAAAATTCTAGAGATTTTAAAATTAGAATTATATAGAATTTATTGACTAGTATGGAGAAAGTAGGCATCTTTAACCCACTGAGGTTGCATCAATTATATTTATATTTAATGTATATTTAACACAAACATGAAAGTGTTGTGAAAGCATGAGCCTTTCAGTTGTGTCTGACTCTTTGTGACATGGACTGTAACCCTCTGGGCTCCTCTGTCCCTGGAATTTTCCAGGCAATAATACTAGTGTGGGTTGCCATTTCCTTCTCCAGGGATCTTCCTGATCCAGGAATCGGACCTGGGTCTCCTGCATTGTAGGCAGATTCTTTACCAGCTGAATCACCAGGGAAGCCACCAGGGAAACACAAGCATAAGAAAACTCTAAAGGTGAAAAGCAGAAGGCAGATGTCTAGGGACCCTGGCACTCAAGGAATGGTGCAGTGATGAATTCTTGTGGTCTTTTTTTTCCCCCCTTCATATATCTCAAACTTGAAACAAATAAAGCCAGCAACCTGGAAACGATAATAGGAGCATACAGAAATGCACCCCCCAAAAGCCTAGTCTCTCTCATCAAAGGACCAGGAAAGAGGCAGTCCAGAAAGACAGGAAACTTTGATAATAATTGCTCTACTCCAAGTGATACCACAGAAAATAACTGTGACTCCAACTCTACCCACACCAGCAAGGGCTAAATGGAGAACCTAGATTTCTACCCTTCAGAAGCTACAATGAGGTACCACAACCCACCTACACCAGAGTGTTGCTAGAGAAATCTGAGTATGGATCTAGGACTCTCATCTGCACAGGGTGATAATGAAACTCTTTCCAATTCCCCAAACTCCCCACCTGAGGTGTCAGTAGATACTACTTGGGAGAGTCTAGATTCCTACTCACACCAGCTGGTTGGGTGGTATCAGAGGAGGCCTGGTGGGTGAGACTTTCATCACAACATATGGTCACCCCCTTCTGGTATCTGTGGGCAGGAGTAACTCCTACCTTTGTTCAGCAGTAGCAAGGGGCTTTCTCCCCCAACCTTCCCCCAGTATGTCAATGGTTCTTGAGTGGGAACTTGGAGATCTCCTTTGGCTTGGTGGTAATAAATTGGTGTCACTCTTTTCCTGCCAGAACTGTATCATAAGATGTTAGCCAAAATAGGTTTAAATAAGAACAAGCCTCATAACAGAATACCCAAATTGTCTCTGTTTTGAACAAAAATCACTCATTATACTAAGAATGAGGAAGATCTCAAACTGAATACTCAAAGCTAAAAGGAAAAAGAGAATCAATAGATGCCAACACCAAGCTAATGGAGCTATTAGAATGATCTGACAAGAATTTTAAAACAACTTTCATAAAAATGCTTCAATGAGCAATTACAAACATTACAAAATTTATAAATAAAAATAGAAAGCATTGACAAAAATAGAAAGTCTCATTAACATTTTTAAAAATTAAGAACTAAATGGAAATTTTAGAACTGAAAATACACTAACCAAAATAATAAAAATAATAAAAACTCAGTGGAGGAGCTAAAGAGCATCATGAAAGGGGTAGAGAAAAGATATACTAACCGGAAGAAAGAACAATAGAAATAAGCCCAATTGGAACAAAAAGAGAAAAGAATAACTGAAAAAAGGGAGTAGAGCCTCAGAGACCTAGGAGAGCAACAAAAGATTTCACATTTGTGTCATCAGAGACCTGGCAGGAGAGAAGAAAGAGGGAGGGGTTTAAACAATTCTCAAAGAAATAATGATGGTCAGAAACATCTTGAATTTAACAAAAGATATTAACATATAAGCCTATGAATTCAAGAAGCTGAATGAATACTAAAGATGATAAATCCAAAGACATCCATGTCAAAACATATCACAGTCAAACTAGAAAACTAAGGACAAAAAAATAAATCTTGCAAGCAGCAAGAGAGAAATAATACACTACCAATAGAGAGGAAAAAAAAAAAAAAACAATTAGAATTACACCAACTATCTCACCAGAAATTACAGAGATTAGAAGGAAGTGAACAACATTTTTCAAGTGCTGAAAGAAAAGAACTGTCAACCCGGAATCCAATATCCAGTGAAAGTATCCTCCAGAAATCAAAGAGAAATCAAGGCATTCTTAGACAAAGACAAACTAAGAATTTGAAAAGGATGGCTTAAGGAATCTCTTTAAATGGATAAGAAATGTTAGAAGAAGAATTCTTGGAATATCAGGAAGAATGAACATGGTCAGCAAAAATACTGGTAAATATTAATATTTCCTCTGATGGTGATAATGAAGGTACTTAATTTAGATCAAGCATTGAAGCAAATAAAAAATGTCTACATTATAGAAACTCTTCTCTTTGTTTTTTTTTCTCCTTCCCTTTTCCCTTCCTCCCTTCCTTTTCTTTCAGAACCACTGGAGAGTAAGTTGCAATTACACTGCCCTCTCCCTAAAAATATAATTCAACATATATTTCCTAAGATCAAAGCTATCCTCAATAACCACAATACAATGACTGGATTTAGGCAAATTAATATTTATGTAATATTGTTACCTAAAAGATAGCCCAGATTCACAGTTACTTGTTTTCAAAAAATCAAATAATGGCTCCTTAAAAAAATGGAATAAGTTAATAGGAAGGGATGCCTTCTAGAAGTTTTAACATCCTTTCTCCTTTACCTCTCTCTTTCGGATACTGGCACCTGCATCATCTCGTATCCTCATTGGCCAGTCTGTTCACCGTCAATACTCACGAATCTTTCCCGTGTCCTTTCAAGGCTTGAGTTTCTCCAGTCTGATGCCTGTGAATAATGGAGATGATTTACTATGATCCCAATTTCAAGAGGCCATTAGCAATTTTTTCAACAATCTTCAGGAATGTGTGTACTTATGAAGAGCTCTGGGAGTCAGAAGAAGTATTTTGAAGGAAGAGAATTATTGGTGTCACCTCACCTTATTGTAGTAGGTTTCTATCCATCTATAAGCAACTATGAAGAATTTAAAACTTTCTGACATTCAGTTCGTTTTTACCAAGTTTGAGAAGCCAGTATTTTCAATGGGTTCATAATGTTCTGTTATGGAAAAGAGCTAAAAAGCAAAAAATAGACTTACAGAGTAATGTTTATGGAATTAACTCATTGCCCTAAATATAGCTTCTCTATATGAATATATGCTTATATAAGCATAGAGAAAAGAATAGAAGGATATACAGCAAATTATTATACAGCAAATTATTAACCTGAATTACCTTAGGGAGATGGGATTGGCTTTTTCCTTATATATCTCTATGACTTTTGATTTACACAAAACGTATATTCTTTTTGTAATCACAAAAAAATAATGTTCTTGAAAACAAAGTATACAGAGAAATCACACAGACCTGATTTAATATGAAGGTCTCAAATAGCAAAAGAGAAGGCCCACTGATGGCACCTAAGTCCTGCACTGAGTTCACTGCTTGGCATGTAGTCATTAATTGCCAAATGAATAAATGAATGGTGTGGGATTATCCATGCTGAATTTGAAAGAACTATCTTTTATATAAATCTTTTGTTGTTGTTGTTCCTGGAAAAATTGTTCTGGTATTCTTCAATGCTAGGTCGAGTTTTGCTGATCTGAGGAGAGGAGCAGATTTGGAAGGAAGTAAGATTTCATTTTGGAGAAATAAAACTTGAAAAGGCTATTTTCAATAAGGGAAATGAGGTTTTCTAGTTCAATCCTAAGAAAGGCATCAGCACGTGCTCTGTGGGTTTTATATATGGTTGAGTGCCAGTGTCCTCTTGGTCTTGTGATTCCTGGACTTGATCCAGTCACCTCTGGCAGGATCCTCTTTCCTCTAAAGATGCTTTATAGGCCAGTGGCATCATCCTAAGCTGTTAAAAAATGTTCCAACAGCCATACATTTTGTTCATCTCTTCAGAGCACTGACTCCAGCAAATCAGCTTTATTTTTCCACTGAATTGTTTGACTCTTTTGATCCCATGTAAGACCTATGAAAGGCCTAGCTTTTCCCTTAAAGAAGCCCACTGTTTGAATTCCATTAGCCTCCAAAAGGGCCTACTTTCTGTCTGGCATCTGGTCTTGGGAGCATCTGACTTAAACTTCCTCTAAACCCTAGTTAAATGAAGTGGACATGACTTCTCCTCTTTCCTCTCCTTATCCTCAACTGTGTTGCTCTTCCACTTCTAACTGTAACAGTTCTTGGAAGTCAGCTCACCAGGGCACTCACACCAAGGAGGAGACACGTTGCCATTTCAGAAGACTCAGGCCAACAGGCCTCCAGGGGGAACGATGAGTGCCTGAACCCCACTCGCCTCTGGCTCCTGAGGCGGCCCCGCCATCACCTTAGACCGGGCACACACCTGAAAGGAAAAATGTAAACCATCCCACTTCTTACCTTCACAAATGCTTTAAACACAGGCTTGGAAAATCTGCGGGTTCCTAACACGTTCTCAGATATATGCCTTTGCGCCTGGCGGAGGTGAACTGATACGGTGCTCAATGGAAGGAATTCGGCTCCTGCCAGGAGACAGTGAGGGGCTGTGGAGCCATATAACCAGGGGCGAGCAGGGAACGCCCTCCGCTTGGAAACTCCGACCACCCCGAGCCTCAGAGAAGTCTGGCTCAGCTGCGTCGCCTGTTAGCCTAACGATCCACAGGGGACGCTGGTACATCCGTGGCTGGAGCCTTGTTATTGGATTGTGAGCATTGCAATGAGGAGGCGCAAAGCCAGCAACCGGGTGGCATTGACAAGTCTTGGCCCCAGTAGGTACAGTGTGTGGAGGCCGAACAAATCTCAACCGTATTTTTTCTATCACTCCTTTGGCAGATCGCAAAAAACTCCCAGCATACCTTTGCTTACCCCTGCCCCCTTCGCAATCGAGGGCAAACCTATTGAAGAATAAAGAGTAAAATAATCACCATAATAGGGATGAGAAAATACTAATGATCAGACGTTAAAGTATAATGTAATAAAAACAACTTTACTTCATGTACTTTTAATACATTTCATATACCACACAGCAATTTACTGGGACATGGGTTTTAACACACAAGACTAATGGCAAGATAAGAATTACCAGGTTTAATGTGGGTTCACTAAATATGCTGGAACCCTTTAATAGTGTGGAGTCTGAGCAGCAGGGCTAACACCCTCTTTATGGGCACACTGAGAGGAATTTTACTTTTACTCTATGTGGTTGTTAGGTTTCAAGCAATGTATTTCACTGGTAGCTGTGCCAAATTTTTGCAATAACAAGATTCTACTGTATTTCTATTTTTTCACCACAGTCTCATGCATTAAAGTTTATTTGAAAAAAAAAAAACCCACCGAAAAAGAAAGAATTTCAGCCAAATCTAGTTACTTAGGATTTAAATTATAATCCAACATAAAGATTATCTCAACTGTTTTCTTCTCTTCTTCATCTTAAGTGTTTGTCGTCTTAGGTAGATGTTATTGCTAGCATATTCCCCAAGAGAAGTCAATGGGATTTAATTAATTTTTCCTGTGAAACACTGCCACTGCCTAGACCTTTATAGTGTGTGTGTGTGTGTGTATGTGTGAGGGAGAGAGAGAGAGAAGGAGGGAAGGAGAGAATTGGAAGATATTGGTAGTATTTTCTGATACCTATTAATTTAATTACCTGAACCTCATGAACATCTCTTTTTTTTTGTCCATTTAGAACAAACCATTAAGAGATTACTGTATTTTATCCACCATATACTGTTTGGGCTTCCCAGGTGGTGCAGTGGTAAAGAATCTGCTTACTAATTCAGGAGATGCTGGTTCAGTCCTTAGGTTGGAAGATCCCCTGGAGTAGGAAATGTCAACTCACTCCAGTATTCTTGCCTGGGAAATTCCATGGACAGAAGAGCCTGGGGGGTTACAGTCCATGGGTCACAAAGAGTTGGACATGACTGGGCATAAGCACACATACTTTTTGGGTTTCCCAGGTGGTGCTAGTGGTAAAGAGTCCATCTGCCAATAAAGGAGATGCATGAGTTGCAGTTTTGATCCCTGGGTCAGGAAGATCCCCTGGAGTAGGAAATGGCAACCTTCTCCAGTATTCTTGCTTGGAAAATTCCATGGACAGAGGAGCCTGGAGGGCTACAGTCCATGGGACTGCAGAGAATGAGACATGACTGAGTGACTGAGCATATTTTTCAAAGATAAACCACTAAGAACAGGAAAAACCCATCTGTCTCCTATGAATAACACACCATACATGGAGAACATGTACAAACCCTGAGCTAATTGTAGGGGTGAAATTAGCTACAATTTCTGTGAAGATGTGCAAACCTTCTAGAAAGATGAGGAAAAGGGAGAATCCTGTTGTCAATTAAACAATCTTAACTTGTAAGGGTGAAATTAGTGTTTGGAGCCAAATCCTGAACTATCCATAGCTTCCTCATTCTCCCTTTGATGATATTGTGACTCCTAACTAAAAAGAAAAAAAAATCACATTGAAGAGCAAAGTATTTAATCAATTCTTCAGACTACTGGTCTGCATGATGTTCAACATCAATATATTTGATTGAATTCTTTGTCTTTGGAATAGATACACACAGACGTCTGTATTCCACCAGAGAGATGGAAACTGATGGGGTAATACAAAAAGTTTGAAATTCAACCAACTGGACATCGGTCCTTCACCTAACCAGTCATCCCAGTTTCATCTTTTCCGTCAAGTTTCAGCTGAGCACTGACTGTGAACTATCTCTTGATTCATCTATCCCTCTTCCGTTAGGACTGTGCCCTCATCTTTGTTTCTTCACTAGATCGTGGACTTCTCAGTTTCTCCCTCTTGACAGAATTAAAAACAAGTCTTGTACTGCCAGATAAAGATCATATTTAAGATTGCTTTATTAAAATTCTGGCTTACTATAAAAGGATAGTTTATTCATATCCAGATACATTGATACCTTGATAGCACTGGAGATGCAATAATAAACAACACTCCCTCTGGAGTTTATGTACTGAGAACACCCCAGCCCACTGGTTATGAAATGGCCTGAATGGACCAGTGCCTCCAGTTGTGGGGAAATTGTCCTGGCCTTATTTGGCACAGAGGAGACCGAATTGGCAGTGGATAACATGATTTGTTCTCACTTTCTAGCTGACTGCATTTGTGCTATTGTTGACATTGCCATGGCCATCTGAGTGTTGGATGGTGAACACGCTTGCCAAGCATCTCCTTTACTACCTTCTTGTTGAAACCTTGCTTGGTTTCTTAGGAGCAGCTCCTTTTAACCCAATGGACAAGGAAGTGGATTGATAGCTGTTTTTAAAAAAGTGTACATTTTAATGGAAAAATGAGGTATTTTCCATTGTGGTAAAGTGTCTTTTTTTCAATCATAAAATTGCTCAAAAGAGGAAGCAAAAAGAGGAACATGTATTCATTTGTTTTAACTTGAGTTTGTAAAAATGAGTTCTTAAGAAAGTTAGCAGCCACCTATTTCGAAGAATGATGACTTTTTTTGACATCTAAATGTTGTATCATTTCCAGAGTATAATTATCTCCCAGAGTAATCTGAATTTGTAGATATGACTATAGATCAGAAACTAGTACTCCTTTGTGGAAGTGACAACATATGAGAGGGAAAGGGGGGTAATTTGAATGTGACTATTCAAACGATAAAATCAGAGACTGTTAAGAGCAAGACCAGACCTTTCTTTTTGTAACCAGTTAAATGAAGTTAGAGGGGTATTGTAGCTGCTAAGTGACAGAGAGATATCTTTAAACATGGTGTTTCTTAGCAATCAGTCCCTAATAGTCCAGACTTGTGTATGACTGCTTATGTTGAAGTTCATCTGAGCATCAGGATAGCATCAGACTTGTTATTCAGAAAGCCCTTCTGTGTTACCAGTGCTGCCTAGTTGGGGACCTACTTTGACTACAGATTCTTAATCACAGCTGTTCCATGCAGAGCAGATAGCTAAGCTCTGAGTTACCAAATATTGCAAACCACTGTAGAGAAGCCACCTACAGCCTCCAACCAACACCTTGCCAACCAGCAGTTGTAGAAAAAGCGGAAAGGAGGCAGACGTGGTCATTGCCCAGTTGGAAGTTCTGGTACTAACATGACTTCCAGTGAGGCCCGCGGTAGGAGTGTGGTGTTTGTTATGCTCTCCCTGAAGTTCTGTTCTGAGCTCTCCCAGCCCTGGCTGGAGACTGCTTTGTTTTCTGTGTTAACTATCCGCCGTGACAGTGACCGTGGCAGTGTCAATAACAACACCACAGCAGCCTTTTGGAAAGTGGGTACCTTCTTTTCACACCCAAGCCTTTCTGCCTGGAAGATTTCACTCTCTTTTCCTTTTCCCTAGCA
The DNA here is from genome assembly GCF_019320065.1 of Cervus canadensis. Lineage (NCBI taxonomy): Eukaryota > Metazoa > Chordata > Mammalia > Artiodactyla > Cervidae > Cervus > Cervus canadensis. Next base: position 54,317,444 of record NC_057398.1, on the reverse strand, counting down.
GATTCTTCTCTGAGTGTGACTCTAAAGGAAGAGAGCCAAGGGTTTCTAGGTTGCTCTCAGTACAAAAGCAGAGGTGGGCACTCCTTTAAAAAGCCTAGAATGGACTATCAGTGGTATTAGGAATCCACTGATGAGTTGGCTTTCCCTAATGGTAGATCTCCAAGTTCATGTGTAGGGAACTCAAAGGAAGGCCAACTCATCAGAGGCACCGAGGCTCAGGTTACTCTAAAAATGCACTTGTCACAGGGTAAGTAACATAGATTGAGCTCTTTCTCTGTGCTAGATTCTTTTTCACCACCAGTTTAAGTCCAAACAGCATTTCAATGAAGAGAATGTGAGCAACAAGAAAATAAGCAGATTGAGAACAGGAACTTGCATTTACTTGTATACATGGGGCTCTTGTCATATTTGCTTTTTGAATGATGTAATAAATGTTATCCTTACAGGTGAAGAAACAGAGGTTTAGGGAGACGGGATACTCTGCCCAATAAATTCACCCAGTTAGATAGTGGCAGAATAGGAAATCATGCCTGGGGAGCTTTTATGCGGTTGGGAGTTGTTCGCCCTAGAGTGGAGTTGGACACGAGTCTTTTGCAGGAGATTTGGAAGGTGAAGTGAAGCATCAGCCATCATGTTCAGAGAGTGAGCACAGGGTCATACACAACATTGCTGATCTGCTGGTTGATCTTGGCGGTGTGGGACAGCGGTTGGGTCTGCAGCATCTCTGGTTCCCAGTGGGTCTCCTCCTCCTTCAGGTTCTATGAGTCCTGAGCTTTTTGTTTGAGTTTTGAGGCTCAAGGTGTCTGCTTCTTCTGTAGCTTATCTGTGTTGCCAGGTTTGGAGGCTGTGGGAGGCAAATATGGCTTCCAGGCCATATTTGTCTCCTTACTTCATGTCCAGCCTATTGCTGTCTGTGCTGACCTACAGCAACTTCAGGGCCACTACCAGAAGTAGAAGTCTCCCAGAGAATTCTTCACCAGCTCCCACAATTATGTCTGGTCTAATCTGTGTAATAGACTCTTTGTTTCAAATCGCATACAGCGGTCTGCTTCCTGCATCAAACCTTAGCTGTTACATTCCATCCGTCTCCAACTTTCTAGTACATGGCACTCACTAGGGAGGGTGGGGGTGAGGGGACAAGCTGGTGTCAGTGGGGTTCAAACCTTTTGTTTCTGGGAAGCTCAAGACTTCCTCAATCAGATGTTCAGAGAACAAAGACAGGGGATGTACTGGATGCAAAGCAGAAAAATTAAAAAGTCATTTCAGTGTTTTTGTTTAGCCAAACACAGAGCTAGTTATTTCATGGCTAGTTCTGTTTTGAAGATAAGCTAAAAATAAGTGGATGAAAATATATTTCGGTGGTTATTTGTAGTCTATTTAAAAGGACATTTTTCTGATTTCTCAATCAAAGCTTTTCAATATCCTTGAAAAGGATTTTGAGACTGCCTTAACGTGCCACAGGTCTGTGTGCAAAGCAAGTGTTCTTTGTTATTACTGAGATGAAACATCTGGAGGATGGTATTTCCCCACTTTTTATTCATTCGGTGTCGCGTAGATCCAGGCATCAACATGTGTCTCTGTTCTCTTATGTTTTTTGAAAGCATTATTTATTTTTCAATGTGTGTTTTCTTTTTTTTCTTCTGGAAAACAATTTTCCAAGGTGCAAGCTATTTGGATGAAGTGCTGAAATCTTGGCTGTAAGAAAAGCTAAGCAAAACCAACCAATGCTCCCTTCGAGGCCCGACTTCAATACTTCTGAGGTTTACCCTTTGCCATTTAGCACGTTCTCTTTGCTGTCTGCTTGCACACCACGTACCCTGGGACTTTCCTGGGTTTCTCTGCCTTCTGCTTTTGGGGTAATATTGGTTTAACCACCAGAAGAACAGCATTAGAAAGATCTAATTTTCTTCCATGGGAGCAAGAGTTTCTATACAATCCAGTGCTTCACCTGATTTCTAGAAGACTTTTTGGCTCCTTAAAGAATCCATCAGCCCCACAATTTCACTACCACTACCCGTTCTTTCTTTCATATATGCATCATCCCTCTTAGGTGGGAAAACATGCTCATAGATTGCTTCTCCCTTGTTTTACGTGGATTAGGTTTGCCAGATAAAATACAGGATGCTTAGCTAAATTTGAATTTCATCTAAACAACAAAGAACTCTTGAGGCATACTTTTACTAAGAAAAAGAATAGTAAGGCTGATAAAGTAACGAGGCATCCTGCCTTTTGAAAGCTCCATCTGACAATCTTGCATTCCAAATCCCCCAAGACTCCCGCTTTCCAAACCCTGCACATTGACAGGATCACGGTTAGCCAAGCTCTGCACAGTTTACCAGAGTATCCTTGAGGAATGTATTTGCCTTCTAGCATTTGGATGGGTTCCTTAGTTCTGCCACCAAAACAAAACATTAATAGTGCATTTGTTGTAAACCTGCTTTTCTTAACGGCGGTGTGAACCATTCTGAAAGTGGTTGCTATCTTTCTGAAATGCAGTGCTTGCTCACAGACTTAATAAGTAGCTTAACTCTCTTGGGTTGCACAGCTTTTCTTCTATTTCCTTCCTCTTCTTTTCAAAGTTGCTTGTCCTCTGTATTATAAAAATAATGCCCCGCTCCATTCAAAGTTAAACTGGGTCTGACATTTATTCATCAGGATTTTGCAACCCAGAAATGACCCTCTGACAAGTCCATGGACTGGGATATAGATTCTTATTACCGAGGTCACACAATACCAACAGAGATAGATTTGCAAAGAACTTGGGAAGTAATGATACGGACCAAGGTTTATAACTGCTTTTTGAAATTTGTTGGAAAATAGCATTTATCAGCCTCTTCCAGATGCAAAACTAACTCATGTTCACTTAAAAAAAATGCAAGCATACAAGAGCACAATAATAAAATTAGAAAAAATCACTTATAAACCTGACATCCAAATATGCTAATATTTTAATAGATATCTAATATTTTTCTGTAAGAACAATTTAGTTTGAACAAAAGCAGCATTCCACACAAATAGACTCTAACTACCATATAACAACCAATTGTGAATTGGTTGTATATATATGGTTGATATACAAGTTTCCTTATATATCAGTAATTCTCAATGGTTTGGGGGCTACAGATCTCATACAAAAAAGTACTGAAAGATTTAAGATTTCTTCCAGGAAAAGCTACTTCTACATGTACCCAGAACATTTTAGATCAAATTTCAGTCTCTTAGAATGCTTCTTTAGATCCCAAAAGTAAAGAGAGAAAACATCACAGCTATTTTAAAACATTTTAAGTTAAAACTCATTTTTTTGTTAAAACTCATTAATTTGTACCTGCACATGAATATTTTGAGTGATAATTTACCCAGTAAAACCTTATTCTGTATAAGGGAATGGGGACAATTTGCTACTTTGAAATCTCAGGTAGATAGGTTTTCACTTTTGTTTGTGTTTTCTTAGAATCTAGATTTAGGTCAAGGTAAAGAGGAACCATTAGCAAATTTGGAGATTGCCCTTCTGTTTACATGTCAGTTCTAAAGATTGTTGAGCTGATGGGTCTTCCCTTGGTTACAAGCCAACTCAGTCATGATCGAGAAACCTTGTCTGGATTTCACAAGAACTTTGTCACAAGTCTTGCATTTCCTGTGGGAAAGCTGAATTCACCAGTGTACTTTACTGTGAGTAACACTACAACTTTGCTCTCAGCAGGAGACTTTTGCTGATGATAAAAATTAATTCTTGATGCAAATGCAAAATTAATCAATAGTTCTTGAATGCTAAAGACATCTTTTGGCTGTTTTCTTTCTTTTTTTTTTTTTTAGCCGTTATTGGCTGTTTTCTATATGTAACTTTCAGTCTATGCCTATAGTCAGAAAGGAGATAAGATAACTTGGGAAAGCCCAGGAAATGTAGTCCTCCCTGTCAGGGGTTCCCAAACCCTTGGACCACAGACAAGTACCGGTCCCCTTCTATCAGAGCAGCAGGGGCAGTGGGCAAGCACGTGAGCGGGGCAAAATCTCATTTGAATTTGCAGCCGCTCCCCATCTCTTGTATTACTGCTTGAGCTCCGCCTCCTGTCAGGTCCTAGGTGGCATTAGATTCTCATTGGAGCATGAACTCTGCTGTGCACTGCAGGTGGGGGGCATCTAGGTTTTGCGCTCCTTGTAAGAATCACCCTTGCCCATGGTCCATGGAAAAATTGTCTTCCACAAAACTGGCCCCTGGCACCAAAAAGATTGGGAACCCTGCTCCACATGAGAATGTGTGGGCCTACTCTCCCTCTGCAGGACTGGCCAGGAATGGGACTGGGTGGACATCTGTGGCCCACCGGAAGCAGCATCAGGGCTGCTAATATATTACTATTATTATTAACTACAGTGATGATAGTTGCTATTTACTGGGCCCCCATTATATGCTGGCCACTGAACTACCTGCTTTACCTACATGACTTTATAAGTTCTGGCCACTCTGAAAAATAGGTATGATTTTTCTCTTAGGTGGGAAAGGCAGTGATGCCGAGTGGTAAAGAGTACAGACTCTGGCACAATCTGGATTCATATTTGTTGGCCTTGCGAGCTCGGATAAGTTCTTTTGAGCTCTTGTGCTTCACTTCTCTCATCTGTAAAATGGGGGTAAAATAGGAATTGAATCCAAATTGGCCAGACTCTTTATTCTACAGATACTTCAAAGGTTCAAAAGTCAGATTTTATTCTTAAGGATGTGAAAACCTTTTGTGTAAATACAAAGTTAGTCAAGGGGTCTTCCCTGGTGGCCCAGTGGTTAAGAATCTGCCATCCAATGCAGGGGACAAGGGTTTGATCCCTGGCTGGGAAACTAAGATTCCACATGCCTCAGAGCAACTAAGCCCTCATGCCACAACTAGAGAGAAAACCGCCTGCTGCAATGAAGAGCCAGTGAAGCAAAAAATAAACATATTACTAATAAAAAAGGTAGCCAAGTATAACAGAAAAATCCTGAAATAGGTAGGTAGAAGACAAGGGTTTGAGTCTTTGCTCAGTTTCTAATTAGCTATGTGACTTTTGACAAATGACCTAATCTCTCTGAGCCTCTGCTTACTCATCTGGTAAAAGGGGTGTGATGTTTTCTTGGCTGGACACTTTGTAGGACTATTGGGGGTATTAAATGAGATAATGAAGGTGAAATTGCTCATACAGATAGCAATTGTTATACGTTTTGATGTTACCGTTTCTGACTAGATTCATTGTTTGCCATTGACAGGAAGGAAAACTGATTAAATTCTACTCTGTGCCAGACTCTGGGCTAAGTTTGGCATAAATATCATTTTATACAATCCTGCAACAATCCTGGGCCTTGAAAGGGTCGATGATTTGCCAAAGGCACTATGGTTAGTAGTGGAGCTGGGAATTGCAAAGCAACACTATGCCCTATTGTGTAGCTATGAAACAGCTCTTTATTGCATTAATTATAAAATACATTATTTTCATAATTTATCATCTTTGAAAACTGGGGTTTATCCAAGAACTGATGCGAATAATTTTCAAGGATACCTTAACATTTCATTTTGCATGTAGTTTTCTTTTCATAGGTACATACTCATTTTTATGATAAAAAAATTCCAGATAAGTCTAAAAGCACTCTTCCATGAGTACGAGATAGGAGTTAGAAGTGATAAGAAAACAATTTGACATTGTTTAACTGGCAGCATTTTAAAAATTCTTTTGGGTATGTAAAACAAAGATGCATCTTACAATGAACGGTATGTTAGATTAAATGACATATAGTGATTATTGTTTAATAAGTGTCTAGTAAGTAGGAGATACTTCACATCTCTAATCTACTCAGATTAAGTAGATAATCTTATTGTTCACATTTTACAGATGAGGAAACTGAGATTGAGAAATGGCAAAATTTGTCCCAGGCCACACAACTAGTACATAAAAGAAATAGAGATAAAGTGAAACTCATGTGGCTACAAAGTCATGCTCTTTTTAATTTGCCATATTGAGTTTTGCTTCCAGAGGGAATATCAGTTTGGTAAAGTAGCCAGAAGTACTGACTTGTTTAGTATCTGGCTCTGCATTAACCAGTGACCACATATGAAACCAGAAATTGTTATCTGCAACCTGATAGCTATGGTATATTTGGACAACTGGAAGTGATATTTTGGATAGGAATCCAAGATTTCATATTATGAGTCCTATATTTCCTCACTTATCCTCACCTCCAACTGTATTTGAAAAATAAAAAAAAACACAGGATTTTCTTGAAGGAACCAGGTAGGCTGTACTGATGGAGAGAGAGGAGGTGGAAGCTGTCTGTACGGCCACTAAAGTCATGAACAGAAGTGGTCCTTGGATTCTCCAGAATTTTGTGCCACAACTGCAGCTATTGCTGGAACTAGGCCTTGGGATTTTGTGAGGTTCTGCAGAACAGAAGCTTTTTTCATCATGAAGACCACAGCTATGTCAACCTGGAGCTTGTCATACAACTATTGGTATAAGCAGGAGATTTCTGAGACTTCCCTGGTGTTCCAGTGATTAAGAATCCACCTTTCAAAGCAGGGGACTTGGGTTCAATCCCTGGCTGGGGAACTAAGATCCCACATGTCATGGGGCAACAAGGCCACATGCCACAAGGAAGAACCCATGAGTTGCAGTGAAGATCCAGTGCAACCAAAATAATAAAATAAAATTAAAAAAAAACCCTGAAGATTCTGAAAAGCATGTGACTCTCACCACCATGGGGGGCCAATCTTGAAGCTATTGGTATAGACTCAAGCATTCTTGGAATGTGGGTGCAGACCACATTGTCTACAAACAGTTATTGAAAGTCAACTGTGCACTGGGCACGGGGCATCTAAAAGGCCTGTCTGCAGTCTGAAGTGACCTTGCCCTCGAAGAGTTCAGATCTAGTGAAGCAAAGAGATAGAGTTCTGTGTGCGGTTAACAGATAATGCAGCCAGGAAGAGCTGGGTGAAGAAGAGGATGATTCTAGCAGGGTTTCTCAAAGTCAAAGTCATTGAGCAAGGCTAGATTTGGGGTGGGAATACCAAAACTGAAGTTATTTATTGAAGTATAGCTGATTTACAATAGCACATTAGTTTCAGGTGTACAACAAAGTGGATCAGTAATGTGCATATATGTTTTTCCAGGTTATTTTCCATTATAAGTTATTGCAAGATATTTAATACAGTTCCCTATGTTATAAAGTAAATCTTTGTTGATTTTGTGTATAGTATTTTGTATATGTTAATCCCATACTTCTAATTTATCCCTCCCCATGTCCCTTTCCCTTTTGGTAACCATAAGTTTGCAAAAGCCGAATTTTGATGAAATTTCTCTCCCTAGTATTCAAAATCACATTACAACTAACAGTACTCATTCTTCCACACACCTTGATTGAGGAGAAACACGAATAAGAAATAAAACATTGTTCCTGCCCTCAAGTAATTGCAATCTTGTAAGCCTTTGTTATAATTTCTCAGATAATATCTTGAGAGTGAAGCTGACAACCCAGGAAAGCCTAGTATCTGAGTTGGTTCTCAGTTCCATTCTGAAGGTCTTATAATCCCCACCCCTACTAGCTATATCTCCCTCTTTCCTCCCCTTTCTCCTTACAACTTGCCATCTTCTTGTGACAGATGCCTGCCTTTACCACCATGAGGAAATCTATGAAGGAGGAGTGTGTGGTATGATGGGAACATTGGAGCAAAGATATTCTTAGGACTTCAAAGTCTCAGAAATACAGAGCCTAATAGAAAGATGTCTGGAAATGGGGCAGGAAGCTAAAAGAGGTACTTGATGTCAAGTTCTTGCTTAGTGCTCCCCCAAATCTCACAGTATGGGAAGCAGTACCTACTTTTCCCTAAACTAGGTGGGCTTTGAGTCTGGAAGAAAATTATGTTTTCAGCCTTTGGTTTAAGATCTTAATATTTCTTCACCATGTTTGGACTAAGACAGTTCTCGTTTTTCCCTGCGTAAGCCCACAGCAGTCAGACTTGCAGACAGTGTTCTTTACTTCCCTTTCATGAAGCGGGTAGGAGGAGAATAGTCTGAATAGTAATTTTAAACATCTGGTGGTTGCTTTATGATTTGGTCATGTTCAAGTTCTTGGAAAGCTTTCCATTAGTCTCAGTTAATATCTTTCAAATTATGTTTGCTTTGACATTTGCCCTGTGCCATTAGCTTCTCAACATGACTCCTGGATCCATCCCATGCATCCGGGGCTTGATGAGAAGTTTCCTAGGAAGGCTAGGATCATTGCTGTTGCTGCTCTGTCAATGGAGAAAGACAGCTAACAGTTCCCAAGGCCAAGAATACAACTGCTCAGATGTGAAGGAAAAAGAATATGGATGTCATTCTGCCATATACTTTGGCTTTTATTTTATTTGAGAATTCCATGAAGAATATGCCAATAGTGCTCTTCATGACACCGAAGTGATGATCTTCATGGCATCTCCTGAACTTAAGACATTGCATGTAGTTGGGCCAGTAATGGAAACTTGTTGTTTATGAGAAAGAATTGTTTTGACTAACAATACAACTAGCCTGTCTACAATAATCTGCCCGTGAACCTCAGTCCAAATATTGAAAGATTAGACCTGAAGTGAGGGAAAAGTTTCTGAACTAAAAAACACTGATTGTTTTCTTTCAATAGGGAGGTGTTCTTCTTTTTATTTTTTTAATTGAGCAACTAATATATATTTAGGTCACTGTAAAATGAAATGGGACAGAGTGGTGTATATGACATTGCCTTCCTCCTCAAAACCATAGAGATGAGTTGGAAAGTCCAGGATATGATAAAACCTTCATGCAAAATCATGAGAATTATAGAAAAGAAACCATATACATGAAATCGTTTACAAAGATATCTCTTGAAGGGAACTTTTTATTTGTATTTGGTATCATTTTAAAAAGTGGAACAGTTTTGGATAAGTTCTACTTCTCTGGTTTTTTGTATTTTCCAGTGAAAAATTGTTAACAATTTAAAATTATTGGCCAATTGAAAAACCAATCCAATTTAAAAATAGATAAATAATTATACAAGGAGTACTCTACCTAGTGCGAAAATGACTCTTTTTCATAGGTTCGAGAAGGAATAAGATGCCCTAGGGCTAATGATACCAGGAAAGTCTCCCATGATGATTCTGGAACCGTTTCCCAAAGGAAGAACGGACAAGAATGATTGATGGTAAAACGGGGTTTGAGGACAGCAAATTGATCATTGAAGTTAGGACTGAGATTTAATGCTACTCTCAAATCACCACCACTGGTCCACAGCTTTTTTTTATTTTTTTAAATGGTGGTACTCAAAACAAGTATCTTTTTTTAAAGGTGGGAAATGGGAGAAAGAAAGAAAATCTTGAGGTTAGAGGATAAACAAGCCCACATTCTTGTGGGTTAAAAAAGCACAGAAAAAATTCACTTTCCTGGAAGGAGAGATTTTTGAAATTAATTCTTGGTCACACTGAGGTAAAGCTTGTGAAACTGGACCTGCCCTGGTAGCGAAGCTGACCTCTGAGGAATCATGGAAGCAGTAACGTTCAGGTTTGCCACAGGCACTGTTTCTTTGACCCTTTCTAAATTTAGTGTTCTTGAGTTTTGATGATAAACATCAGGGTCTTTGGAGCCTGCATAATAAACTTTCCAGATTTTCATATATAGTATGGTACTGATGGCAAGAGTTCAGGTGTCTCTTTTTAAGTCTGATGTTAATAAAATGCCAGGTATATTAACTCAAAAGAAACAGAACAGTGTGTGTGCATCAACATATATGTACACACACACATATACGTGGGCTTCCCAGACGGTGCTAGTGGTAAAGAATCTGCCTTCCAATGTGGGAGACATAAGAGACATGGGTTTGATCCCTGGATTGGGAGGATCTCTTGGAGGAGGGCATGGAAATCCACTCCAGTATTTGTGCCTGGAGAATTCTATGGAGAGAGGAGCCTGATAGGCTACAGTCCATGGGGTCACAAAGAGTCGGATATGACTGAAACGACTGAGCATGCACATGAAAATACATATATATGTACACACACATATGTATATCCTATTGGATATATATTTATATATAAACTATCCATTTATATAAATAATTTATAGTAATTATATATATATTTATTTGAAAGAATTGATTCATGTTGGGGGCTGCCAAATCTGACAGCTGCAAAGCAGGCTGTCAAGTGGACATGCATTGATGCTTTAGTCATGAATCTGAAGGCTGCCTGGAAGCAGAATTCCCTCCTCTTCTGGGGACCTCAGTTTTTTCTTTTGATGCCTTCAATTGTTGGATTGTGGCTCACTCAAGTTATGGAGGGTAATCTGTTTACTCAGTATTTACTGATTTAAATGTTAATCACACCTAGAAAAACTTCACAGTGGCATTTAGACTGATGTTTGGCCAAGCAATTGGCTACTGTAGTCTGGTCAGACTATAAGTAAAGTGAACCATCACGCCAAGCAATGCTAGGTCAATGCTCCCTTCCTGATAGATAGTGCAACCCTTTTCCACACAAATTCCTTTACTATCCTACTCCTCTATTGAATGTTCTTTTGTTTCTGCTGGTTTATATATATATATATACATATATATCAGTTCAGTTCAGTTCAGTCACTCAGTCATGTCTGACTCTTTGTGACCCCATGGATTGCATGCAGCATACCAGGCTTCCCTGTGCATCACTAACTCCCAGAGCTTACTCAAACTCATGTCCATCAACTCGGTGATGCCATCCAACTATCTCATCCTCTGTCATCCCCTTCTCCTCCAACCTTCAATCTTTCCCAGCATCAGGGTCTTTTCTAATGAGTCAGTTCTTCCCATCAGGTGGCCAAAGGATTGGCGTTTCAGCTTCAGCATCAGTCCTTCCAATGAATATTCAGGACTGATTTCCTTTAAGATTGACTGATTTGATCTCCTTGCAGTCCAAGGGACTCTCAAGAGTCTTCTCCAACACCACAGTTCAAAAGCATCAATTCTTTGGTGCTCAGCTTTCTTTATCTGTATAGAAGTTGAATAAGCAGGGTGACAATATACAACCTTGATGTACTCCTTTTCCTATTTGGAACCAGTCTGTTGTTCCATGTCCAGTTCTAACTGTTGCTTCTTGACCTGCATACAGATTTTTCAGGAGGCAGGTCAGGTGGTCTGGTATTCCCATCTCTTTGAGACTTTTCCACAGTTTTTTCTGATCCACATAGTCAAAAGCTTTGGCATAGTCAGTAAAGCAGAAATAGATGCTTTTCTGGAACTCTTGTTTTTTCTGTGATCCAAGGTATTTGGCAATTTGATCTCTGGTTCCTCTCTTTTATATATATCTCTTTTCATATCTCTCTGAGATACAAATAATAGCTGTTTAAGCCCCTTTCCCCTCTGCTCCCTGCATTCTTGTATGTCTTGATTCCAGGCTGCAGATTGAGTTCAGGATTTCTCCTTGTGCGTTGATCCTGGGCTTTGGATGAAGATGTAATATTTATTCAAAGCAGATTCTTCTCATGAAAGATGACTGGAACACAAAACACTAAGCCCTACAAAGACATTTAAGGGATCTACTCACATTATAGCTGCTCATATTCCATTGGCCAAAGCAAGTGGTATCTGGTCCAAGGTAGCTAGTTTGCTAAATGAACAATCATATACACATACACATTCATGCATAAACCCAAGTTATAAAGCATTTATACCTATAAGACTTTATCTTTAAGGATTAAATATATTTTGTTTGGCAGATTTGAGCCATAAGTATTATCTGTACAGTTTGTAAAAGGACAAGAGAGAGTGGTAATTTCTGCATTTTAATTTACATGATGGTAATGATAAAGATTACTTTTTATCAAAGTTCAGAAAATGGTGCTGTGGGCTCTGCTTCTCACTGTTTATCAAGAATGCCTGGACTCCATTTGCTTTCTGAAAACTATTTCTCTTAATTTGGATTCTGATCCACTATTATATCTTTGTATTCCTTGAATTGAGTAAAGAATCATTTCCATTACTTGAGCAGTACCATTTTCCTTCAAGAAACATGAACTAGAGCCAATGAACACATCCATTTATGGGAAAAAAAACCCTACTAAGATTATTGTAGGTGGCATGGCAGGGAATACCCAGCCAGCTGCCTTCCTCTGGAGGTCTCGTTGGAAAATTTGGCTCAGATTACTAGTGGAAATATGTCTAGTGGTCTCATCCTCTTCTCAAACGTCTGTTCCCTTCACTAAACCACTGCCTGTCTTGGCACAGTGGCCTCCCTTCTGGGGAGAGGCCCCCAGAATGCTATGAGATATATACTGTATGTTAGGGATGAGGTGTGTGGGGAAGACTTCATAGCGCCTGTCTACATCAATTTTTCAGAAAAGAGTATATTAAGGTCCATTCCTTTTGACTTTATGAACTCTTGATTGAAATAGGACAATTTACTTCATCTTGAAATAGTGATGCCAGAATTGACTGGCTTGTATCTTGGACTCTACCTAAGAATTGTGCAACTTAGGAAGTTAAAAGAACATCTTCAGCACTTCTCAGTTAACAGAGACAGTTTTGTGTTTATGTGGTATATGTCTGTTTGTGAGGAGATTAGGCTTTAATCCTTTGGGGTAAAGCTCTAGGCATACAGAAAACACACACATACACCCTGTGGAATAAGGAACATACCAGAGTTTATGAGCATGGGGATTTAATTCTGGGAAACCTTGTCTTTTGGCATCTGCCAGTGTATCCTCTGGAATTTATTATGTGCCCGCAACATCTCTCCAACCAGCCATTCTTCCCTATTTCCACAGTCACTAGCTTAATTTCAGCCCTTGTCATCTCACACCTGTATTATAAAAAGGCTTAGTCCTTTGTGTCTCTAGCTCCAATCTTCCCCAGTTTCAACTCAGATCTTGGACTGATGGAATAAGACTCTAAGACATTGCTCTTATCATGTCACTTCCTCCTCCACCTCTGCTGAAGGACCTCGTCACTTATTCACTCAAAAGAAGTTGTTGAACACACATCATTTTGACAGGTCCTGGTGGGGACCAGAAAGTAACCCAAGCATGTTGAATCATTAGAATCACCTGGGAAGATATTAAGAAATGCACGTTCCTGGCTCCCTTCCGTTGATGGGACGAAGGAAGCCACATTTTTTAAAAAACATTTCATTGAAGTATAATGTACATGTAGAAATGTACACAAGTCATGACTTGAAGCACAGTTTACCACAAATATTCTGATATGTCCGGCACCCAGATCATAGAATAGAAAGTTAATAACGAAAAAGATAGCCACCATCTTGACTTCTGACAGATCAGAATGTTTGTGGTAGAATGTGTTTCAAGTTACATATATATTTTAAAGATTCCCAGGTTATTAGCTGTGTTTGGGGGCAACTCATTGTTTTATAATGGTTAAAAAGAATTAGCTTGTGGTCTTGAAGTTAATTTCAACTTTACACACACACACACACAAAATAAAATTTTGTCCAACTAAATGGTAGGTTTTGAAGATCAAGAAATCCTCTTTTACTTATTTTAAATTTATTTCATTATTCTTCCCTGGAATATATCATTTCAAAATGTCCTTGTTTTTGTTGAGTTAATTGAGACATACTGTGATTATTGTAAATTGCTTCCAAATACAGTATTGATACATCTATTCTTATGCATACTTGATTCATATTTAACAAATTGAATTATTTTGTCTTTTTTCTCCGCATCCTAGTAAATGGATAAGGAAAGGGAGGAACAAAGAGGATGACACAGCTCTGAGTTAGGGACAGTCATGTCTCACAGCTGTGAGTTAGGAACCTCTGAATCTAAGGCTAAGCCTCCTGGAACTAGGATTTGTTCTTCGTATTTTGGGCTGCAATACTATTCCTTGGAAAATTTTTTAGAAGTAGATGAAAAGTGACATCTTTATAATGCTGGGCAATGGTATACAATGAATACAAATTTGTTAAACTGAGAAAATTTGAGAGAATTAAATGATGAAAAATCATTATCTCTAGTTGTTAAGAACCCTACACACAATTCCCTGAATAATGTTTTATTAACAGAAAGATGTGACTCAATAATACTACTGCTCCAAATGATAACCGCCATTTACAACTTCACTGGTTTTCCAACTCAACTTGCTATTACGGTACATTGCAATGATGAAACCATTTGCTTCCAGGATTCTGTTCTTTCTGATGTCTTTGGAAAGTGGTTGTTTCTTCTTTGAGACATTATAATTTCCCCATCAGGGACTATGAGCTAAATGGTAACTTGGCCAAAAAATAGAATTAACGGTTTTAGCTGTTTCTTTTAAACTAAGAAACACCATTCTAAAAATCTTGTGGCAGGTACCTTTTTATATAATACTAACAGTACTGTTCTGGTTCAGGTGTTTATAAGAGCTAAGTATAAAACACAGTCCTTGATGAGGTAACAGAAGATGAATGATGAGTGACTTGTTAGTTTAAGGAAGCCAGAGACTGGAAAGATCATTTCTGGCTGGAAAAGACAGGGCAGCTTCATGGGGAAGATGATACCTGAAATGGATCTTGAAGGATGGTGAAGCTTTTGACAGGTGGTGACTGGGGCCAAAGCAAAGACAAAGATGTGAGAAAATACAGGCCAATTTTAGTGGAGAGCTTGGCTGGAGCAGAAGACCCAAAGGAGCCATCAAGGTAGATGAATCTGATGAGGTAGGAAGGATGCAGATTGCAGAGGGTGTGGAATGCTGGGCCCAAAAGTTGGGAAGTTCTCACAGTACCTAGGTGTGAAATTAGTAATGATCTGAATTAAGATACAGCAGTGAAGTTGAAAGAAGTCTATTTTAGAGCAACAGATTTGGAAAAATTTCAGCAAGTTGGTGACATAAGCAGTGAGGGAGAAGAAGTATTAAAGATAACTAGGTTTTGAGCGTGGGTGACTAGTGCAGTCAATCAACCCTCCATTTTTCTTTCTTCACAGCCATACTTCTAGAACAGTAATCTCTATCCACTATCTTCTCTTTCATCTCAATTTATTGTTTGATCTGCTGTATCTGCTCTCTCTCTTATTGATTCCTATCCAATCCACCAATGGCTTCCAGTCTGTCATATCTGAGGGGAATGTTTCAGTTTTCCAGCATTGATATCCTTTACTGCATCATGTATCATTCACTTTGTGAAACTCCCATTCCCACTGGTTTTCATCATTCCTTTTGCAGCATGAAAAATATTTTTAAAAGAACAAAAAACTGGCATAGAAACCAGAGATCTTTAGCATCATAATAGAGCCAAGCACAGTGAATGATCCACAGGATGTAAACCATTTTCTGTCTCAAGCATTACAGCAAAAGAAGTCTTTGCTCTTTTGTTTCTTTACATGATTAATGAGGATGGTAAGGATAAACCTGATTTTGCAGATATGACAATGTCTAATTAATGAATCTCCCTAAAGAGAGATCAGAATGTATGAGGTGCTAAATAATATTGTTCACGTAGAGAATTCAATTTGACTAAGTGATTTATTAGACAAGACTAACAAGTGATATCATTGGCTCAAGGGACTAGAATTGGATTGGTTTATAAGATCACTTGAACTTTGAGCCATTGATTTGTGGATATTTACTGTTGTATTAACTGCAGAGACCCAGAGTAGCTTTCAGGTTTCCAAACTTTGGAATGTGACATTTATGAGGCCTGTAACTCCATCAAAAGTGATTGAAGCTATTAAACTATCGTGGCTAAAGGAGTGAGAGTAAATAGATGTTACTCTCTGTTGGTTTTATTGGGCTGCAGTTTTGTACACAAATTTGATGCTTTGGCACAGCCTGTGTTTATTATTTACTTTAATGATGGCTATATTACATTTTCCCATTTTGCAAGATCAAGCACAACTCTTCCCATGGCAGTCACATTAGATTCCACATGGGACTTCAAACCCAGCTGCAGTCTTTCTCTCCATTTCAGTTGCCATCAAAGCAATAAGTAACAGTCCAGTTAAAGTTGGAGATCTCAGTGTTGCCCAAAATGGCAGAAATTCTCTCTCTCTTCCTTTTCCTCCCTCCCTCTCTCACTCCGCAAAGACAGACATGCTGGTCAGAGGAGATATACTATTGTTAGATTGCCGTAATAAATAAGCAACCTCAGGAGCCACTGGGCAGTGGGACAGTCAACCAGAGAGACAGTTTTAGGAACTGTTTGGGAAATATGCGTCCTCTTACAAATACTTTGGCTTCAGTCTGGAGAAGAATGGATACATGTGTATGTATGGCTGAGTCCCTTTGCTGTCCACCCGAAACTATCATATCTCTGTTAATCGGCTATACTCCAATACAAAATAAAAAGATTTTTTACAAATCCTGATTTCATTTCCTTTCGAGATATATCCAGAAGTGAGCGTGCTAGATTATATGGTAGTCCTATTTTAAATTTTTTTGGAAACTCCATACTGTTTTTCATAATGGCTATACAAGTTAACATTCCCACCAACAGTATACAAAGATTCCCTTTTCTCCATATCTTTACCAATACTTAAAAAAAAAAAAATTTTGGCTGATGGCCATCCTAACAGGTGTGAGGCGGTATCTCATTGTGGTTTTGATTTGCATTTGCTTGGTGATTAGTGATGTTGAGCCCCTTCTTGTGTACTAGTTGGTCATTTTTATGTCTTCGTTTGAGAAATAGTTATTCAAGTCCTTTGCCAATTTTAAAACCAGATTAGATTATTTGTTTCCCTGCTATTGATTTGTCCAGTTTCTTATATATTTTGGATATTAAACTCTTATCAAATATATGTTTTGAAAAGATTTTCTCCCATTCTCTAGGTTTCCTCTTCACTCTGTTATTTTCTTTTCTGTGATGAAGCTTATAAGCTTGATTTAGTCCTGTTAGTTTATTTTTGTTGCCTGTGCTTTGAGGGTCAAAGCCAAAAAAATCCTTGCCTAGACCCATGTCAAGAAAACTTTTCCTTATGTTTTCTTCTAGCCATTTTACAGTTGCAGGTCTTACAGCTAAGTTTTTAGCACATTTTGACTTGATTTTTGTATATGTTGTGAGGTAAGAGCCTAATTTCATTCTTCACATATGAAGATCAGTTTTCCTGTTGCCATTTATTAAAGAGACCATCCTCTTTTCCATTGTGTATTCTTAGCAAGAAGATGCTCAGTTTATGGTAGGTTTGTCCTGTTGTTTTCAAGATTTTGCAAAGTAAAATGTCTAACATACAGACTTATAGGAGATGAAGTAGTTTCAATACTAAGATGTTACAATTAAATTAAAACTCACTAGTGTGCTGGCAGCCTGAACCATATGGACTCAAATTATTAATCCTGCTTGCAATTCCATTTGACTAGAGCTGAGTGATCTCAAAGAAAGTCGGAACCATTCAGAAATCACTCTGGGATTCAGTGAACACTCCATAAATGCTTACTTAAGCACAGAGCAGAGCCCTCCAGGCATTTGGATGAACAATAAATTTTAGCATTTGATTGTGTTTGAGGGCAGAAAAAGCTAGATTCTGTGACTCATTTTTTATTCAAATAATAAGCTTACTGATGACTGGGGCCGATTTGAGTAGATTAGAGAGAACAACCAGTGTTGTGGACACAGTGTTTTCCTGTGTAATTAATAAAGGATGTTTGATGATGGAAAATGTTTATGGAGCCATTCATAATTTTAAAATTGCTTTCTCAATCCTGGCCTTATTCATTTCTTACAGATACCCTGTAGATTGTAGGCTGCATCGCTAAAGTCAGGTAGTACTAGGGATGAATCAGCCCTTCAACAATTATTGGTTATGTAAAATGAAAAAAATTATTAAACTCTCCTGAATTTTAGTTATCTTCATATATAAATTAAGGTAGTAATAGTTATCATGGGGCTTCCCAGGTGGCACTAGTGGTAAAGAACACACCCGCCAATTCAGGAGACATAAGCAATGCGGATTCGATACCTGGGTGGGGAAGATCCCCTGGAGGAGGGCATGGCAACCCGCTCTGGTATTCTTGCCTGGAGAATCCCATGGACAGAGGAGCCTGGTGGGCTACAGTTCATAGGATTGCAAAGAGTTGGACATGACCGATGTGACGTAGCACATATGGACATAGCCTGCTGTGTAATTATGACTACCAGGGATTGAAACTTGTTAATTATTGCCCTGGGATGGACCATCAAATCATCTGGAAATTGAGGAACTATCATGTGGTAGCAAGTTTTTCTTTCTTTTACAAAAAAAATTTATATTTCTCCTAACGTTCTCTGAGATCAAATTTTTGACATCTTACAACCTAGATAATGTGATAAATAGTTGTAGTTATTCACTTACTCCCCATGGAAAGAAAGCTTTCTTTATACAATCTTAGATATATGTGGAGAGAGGTGGTATATTTTTCCCATTATATAAACCATTGGTTTGAATCCATGAATATTTTAGGCTTGCTTTCCTGAATAACTAAATATGAAAGGAACATTGTTTTGTCCACTCACTTCAATAAAATATCAAGAAATTAGATTCTAATGTGCTCAGTTGATCAGTCGTGTTCGAATCTTTTGTGACCCCATGGACTATACCCTTCCAGGCTCCTCTGTTCATGGGATTTTCCAGGCAAAAATACTGGAATGGGTTGCCACTTCCTACTCCAAGGGATCTTCCTGACTCAGGGGTTGAACCTACATCTCTTGTGTCTCCTGTGTTGGCAGGTGGATTCTTCACCACTAACACCAACTGGGAAGCCCTAGATTCTAATAGTTCCCCAATTTTGCCTCAGAGAACTCAAAATTTTTATATCAAACAGCTTATTTTGAAAGTTCTAGTAAATGTGATAGTCTTTCTCTGATGTTTGCCTTTTTTCCTCTAAGGGATCTGTTATTAATGACAATAGAAAAAATATTCTGCTTACTAACTAATTGTTTTTCATAGAACAGATATTTCTAAGTGCCCACTAAGCAGCGGTGTGCTGTAAGCCCACTCTTGAGAACAGAAGGCCTAGATGTACACATTTGTGATTTCCGGCCTGTGTATCTTCCTCTGTGGCTGATTTCAAGCTCTTGGTGTAATGTCACCAAACACAGTTGGAAAGAGGTAAGCCTACCCTGACCCTGACTATGTGTCAGATACCTTGGAGACACACACATACACACACGTGCCTTTAATAGTACCAGGTGAAAATGGAAAAATTCAGCTAAATGTCAGAAAAAGCTAAGGTTAGACTTATTTTTTATTCAGGTCTTTTGCACTTACTTTTCCATGAAATATCTGCTCATGTCCTTTGCCTATATATTGACTTTTTAGAGTTTTAAAATTCTTTATCTAGTGAGAGTATATAATTTGGCTCATACTTGCTCCAAATATTTCCCCCAGATTACCCTTTTTATACTGATTATCATGCTTTTGTGATAATATGAAAATTAATGTACTTGTTAAGATCATCTTTATATCTTCATTTTGTCATTTCTTCTGTTGAATTTAAGCTTAGCAAGTTCTTCTCCACTCAGAATAGATAAATGTTTACCTATTTTTCTTTTGATTTTTGTGATTTTAATTTTTTTAATACTTGAGTCTTTGTTGAATCTTTCAGTGTATAAGCATAATTTAAGGAGAATATTTAACAAATTGAAGCCCAGGTGGTGCAGTGGCAAAGAATCTGCCTGCCAATGCAGGTGATGCCTTAAAAATTGATTAAGAAATACATTAGAAGAAACTTTCTGTTGGAATTTTGATTATCAGTGTGTTAAGCTTATATATTAATTTGGGAAGATTTGTCACAGTAACATATTACTTTAACATAAATGACAGCTAAATTCTTTACCTTACAAGTCAATACAAAAAGAAAACCAAAAGTTAAGGTTATAGAAGGGGCCACAGAGGACACTGAAAGGGCATCAACAAGTTGAACTTGGATCAAAGCTCACTTATTTATTAGCTGTGAAGGCTTACCCAAGTCCCTGAAGATTTTTTAAACATATTCTGTCATCTGTAAAATGGGAATAATACACTCCTTCCTTACCTTGTAGGGTTGTTGTGAAGGTCAAAAAAGAGGATTATCAATACCTTTTAGAACATTGTTTTAACCTTTTTAAATTTTTCTTTTTTTGCCCATACTGGGCAGTATGTGGGATCTTAGTTCCCCAAGGATCAAATGCCACACTCCCTGCATTAACAGTGTGGAGTTTTAACCACTGGATGGCCAGGGAAGTCCCTGTTATATATATATTTTGAAAGTTGAATTGTTTTGATCCCTATAGAGATCAATATTCCCTTCACAGGGACACACCAGGATCTGAATCTGAAAACTATAACTGATTTTCATTTCCTTCAACTGGGAAATTTATGAAGTATGTTCACCATCTGCCTAGTCCTTTAAAAAATCAAATTGTTCATTTTTTCCTCCTCCTTTCCCACTGCAGATGCAGTTTATTTACAAAGACCAAAACGTTTAATACTGAAAAGAATGCATTTGTATTTTATAAGCAGGAGCCCTGTCAAGCAAATTGCTCTTGGCAGGAAAGCAGATCATATATCTTGAGCTTATCTACCTCCTCTAGGCGGCATCCAGCCCTGATCACCTTTGGATATGCGCAGGGAGCTTTGGCAGACCCACTCTGGCTGTCTGGGCTGGGGCTGCCTGGCCCAAGGCATTTGAAGAGGGCGCGCTCTCTCCCCAGCCTGTGGTTTAGTAAGCTCAGCTTCCTCCCCTCAAGTGATGCCTCTCCGCTATCATTTTCAAGCGACCTACTACTGTTCATCTGGAATCTAAACATCTGGGAAGTTTAAAAGACCAAATTTGTTGAGGGCACCGTCTGTACTCTGATTTTATGTGCATGTAAAACATGTTGATAGCAGGATTTATTAAAATGTAACTTCTGCAATATCATCTAGGGCCAGGAAGAATGAGTTCAATCCTCTGTGGCACCATTCATTTTAGATTTGGAAGAGACTTGAATGATCACCAACTTAACCCTTTCGTTTTGCAAAAGAGGCTGATTCTGAGAGATGATGAATTTTCTAGGCAACGTGGCCAATGGCAGAGATGGGAGCAGAAAAGAATTTAACCTCCTAGATTCTCTCCATTAAGACTCTGTTACTGCATCATTCTGAATAGGACACTGGTGCAATACAAAGTGTAACAGAGGGTGCTGGGCAGAGGGTGCTGGAAGGAAAAAATTACCACTGTGACAGAGTATCCTAAAAAGATCTGGCACACAAGGTCCTTTGAATGTCTGAAAGAAGTAGTAATATTGGGAAAATCATCTCTGCACCTTGAAGAGCCTTTTTGGATCTTAGATATCCTCTTTCTCATTTATTGGGCTTCCCTGGTAGCCCAGCTGATAAAGAATCCACCTCCAATGTAGGAGACCCTGGTTTGATTCCTGGGTCAGGAAGACCTGCTGGAAAAGGGATAGGCTACCCATTCCAGGATTCTTGGGCTTCCCTGGTGGATCAGCTGTTAAAGAATTTGCCTGCAATGCAGGAGACCTGGGTTTGATCCCTGTGTTGGGAAGATCCCCCAGAGAAGGGAACGGCTACCAACTCTAGTATTCTGGCCTGGAGAATTCCATAGACTATATAGTCCATGGGGTGGCAAAGAGTCGGACACAACTGAGTGACTTTCACTTTCACTTTCTCATTAGAAAAGATTGAATATGAATAAATGTTTCTACTTAGGCTTATTGCCAGGGTCAGGAAGATCCCCTGGAGAAGGAAATGACAACCCACTCCAGTATTCTTACCTGAAAAATCCCATGGATGGAGGAGCCTGGTGGGCTACACCTCACAGGGTCACGAAGAGTGGGACACGACTGAGTGACTAACACACATATAGGATTGTAGTAGAAAATACTACATTTGATGGCAACCCAGTTTTCAGAAATATGAATGTCCAGATTTGATCATGTCCTCAGCCAGTCAGATCAACACTACAGACTGGTTTTTATTAGAACTGGGGGCAAAAATCTTCCTGCTGAAACCCCTTTGGTTGACTTTCTGGAGTCTTCTTAGACTGCCTCCTTCTGACTTAATAACTTTAATTTCCACACAGGAACTCTGCTTTTAATGGACTTAATTTTGCTTTGTAAAGTCTTTTAGACTTTGATAATTCTGGTCTAAAGTGGTTTTTTTTTTTTTTCATGCTTCTCCTTTTCTTGGAACAACTCACTCATTTTTCTCATAGTTTTAGTTAACTGTGGTCTTTGCTGGGTCTCTACTTCCAGGGTCCATGTCACACTGACTCTTATACCTTCTGACCTTGACTCTCCAATGAAGAAGGATAGAGAATGCCAAATTTTCCTCATGAGGATCCCTGAGGTCACTCAGTTATTGCAGGGTTCATGAATTAACTGAAAATAAAAAAGTACAGTAGAATGTGGGGGAACGGAAAGAGTCAAATCAAGAAGCTGCTTTTATTTCTTGTCACAAACCTTGCTCCAGTCAGGCCTGACATGGCTTTTGTATTTATTCTTTTACTTTTTTAGATTTGGGCCATTTTAAAGTCATTATTGAATTGCCTCTTTTCTATGATTTGTTTTTCTGGCTGAGAGGTATGTGGGATCCCAGCTCCCTGACAAGGGGTTGAACCTGCACCCCCTGCATTGGAAGGAGAAGTCTTAACCACTGGGCCACCAGGGAAGTCCTTCTATTGATTCTTGAATTTTCATCACCACAAGTGAAATGACAGTCCTTAGGGTGTTCTCATTTCCCGAATTTTTCTGGCTTTATTTCAGTGTCTTTCCTCTGAATGACCTTATTTCTCTTTGAGTCATGGCAATAATACTTTGCTTTATATATATATATATATATATATATATATATATATATATCCCCCTCAAATAGTTTCAGATATTTACTTTCAAAATCTATAAGGACTATTATAAGAAAAATAAATTAGGCAGATAGGCTGTGGCTTGAATGAAATATCTGCCAGAGGCAAACCAAAAATGCTTCTTCTCAAAGCTTATAATTTCCAATGACATATCTCTATCATAACCCGTCATCTTGTATTATCATGATGTGTGTCTGTGTTTCCTTCTCTCAATCATCTGTGAGCTCAGCTTTATTTACTGTTTTATGCTGAATATCTAATATACTGTCTGGTGTATGGTAAGATCACAAAAATTGCATGTAGGACATTAAAGAAATTTTTAGATTTAAGAAAAACAGTAATGTAATAAGTAATAAAATCTGTTTTTTTTTTTTAAATCTCTTTAGTTTTTCTTTTATTTTTTCTCCTTTATTACCAGAAAAAATGATGGTCTGGACACCTCAGACAACAAAATGGCATCTTCCTCCCCCATCTTACAACCTCCAAGTCTCCCTTGAATATTACCTCAACTTGTTATGTGGTGTTGTGAGCATCTGTCCTTTCTATTTAAGGTTGTGTGTAACCATTTTCTGTTACGGAAAAAAAAAAAAAAGGTCAATTCTTGCAGCAATGGTTTGCTGAAGCTGGTGAAATGGATTGGTTTTGTTGACAAATCGTCTCGGTCTGAATTGCTGACATTTCTCAGCCCTCTGCTGGATTGCACAACATTGTGCAACTTTATGTGGAAATAAATGAGTTTATTAGCAATGAGTTGTGTGCTTGCGGCCGTGTCCGTGTGTGATCATAAACATCTTCTGTGGGTACTTACAGCAATAATGACACCACTTTTTTTTCAGTTCACCCTTTATCATAAACTATGCCATTATTCATTTCAGTGGGCGCATCTGACCTCAAAGAATGTTATGAGAGTAGCTTGTTGAAACAGAATAATGGACAGTAGACTCTGAGTAATCCTCCCCTGGCAGGGTCATGTGATAGCGGAGCAGACAGCTTCTTCTATGTTGGTGGTCTGTAAGATCTCTATGTTAAACCATTCACACGGAACACACTAGACCCAGTTTTCAGTGACTTAAAACAGCAGTGTTTTCTGGGCTAGTCAGCCTTGGTCCTTGTGGGGTGAACCTGTGCCTCCAGGGTGTGCTTCCTGAGGAGACCCAGCTGAATGGAGCTTCCTACCCTAACAGAGCACACCGCCCTCAGAGAACTGGACAAGCCAAGGAAGTGCTCAACCCCTCAAGTGGCAGGAGTCCAAAAACAAGCACAGAGCTAACAGATGAACTCAGGGATGACCAGGGTGGTGGCTGTGTGGGGATGGAATGAGTTAGGCAAGATTAGCAGGGAAAGCTTGGAGGGAGACCAGCCTTGGACTAGTGGAATTAGGTTATGGTCAACAAAAATGAGCCGGGAGAATGTTCTAGTTTGCCTGGGGTAGGTCATTTGGGAAGTTAGGAGGAAGGAGTCATGAGCTATGGGGTATGGAAGGGAAATGAAACTGTTGGATAAGTAGGCCAACTAAAATTCCCTCAGGAAAAAAAAAGTCACTACAATCTGAATCACTAAAGAGTTTTAGACAAGACGCTAAAACAGAAGCAGAATCTGGGCTTCATGTGTTTGCTGTCAGCAGGGCACTGGACTTGCTGTTGGAGGACAAAGGTGAGTAAGAAGTGGTCCTGCCCTGGAGGATCTGAGCCAGGTCAGAGATGAGCTGTGAATAGCTTATTTCCATATGCTGAGCTAAGTGATGCACTAAAGGTGTTCCCGGGGCTCCAGGGAAGCACAGAGGGGCAGCACCCACACTGACTTTGGAAGACTTGAGGAGGGGGTGTCACTGTGGTGGTGCACAGGTGGATATTAGAAGAGCCATAAGACTCATTCCAACAAAGAAGTCCATGTGTGGTGGAGGAGTGGAAAGGTTGGGAAAGATTCTGTTAGGTAGAAAGGGTAGTTGGAGGTAAAGTCCCCACACATGAAACACTCATGATATTTGCTGAAGCTGCTTCTTGAGTGGGAACTGCTGGGTCATCAACTTTGATTCGAGGTTGGGTGGGTGGTGGGAGATACACCTAGGACCATAGGCTAGGGCTGTGTTTCCATCACAGGAGCGTAGTTTTGAGTGATGAGAGCTTGTAAGGTGTTTGAAGATGGGCACTAGGGTGGTGGGGCTTTAGAATCATCCCTCTGGTAAGTGTGAGGAAGGGTAGGTGAGGGTGTTGGCTGTTAACAGTTAAGAGACTGAGTTGGAGGTTCTGAGCACTTGACTAGGGCGCTGGCAGTGAGATTGGAAAGGAGTGACAGGTACAGGAAAGAATTTTCATTTGAAGGTCTGAGGGTGCTGGGATTGTTAGGTCATGAAGAGATGGAAAGAGGAATCTGGGATCACTGGAAGATTTTTGGCTTTGATGGCTGAGTTCATGGTGCTGCCTCCAACTCCCCTGGGGTTTGAGAGGTGGAGGAGTCTCGGTGGCATCTAGTATAAAAGAAGACTGGAAGTGAATCAGCTTCATTCCAGCCACTAGTAGTTGCGTTGACAGAGAACTGGAGTTTTATTACTAGTTCTGGTTATTACTAGTTCCATCATCAAAAGCAAGTGAGGGAACCTCGCGCAACTTCTGCTTTGTCATCTGCAGGTGACCATCACCTGTGATGTGTGCCCCGGAGGAGGGCTGTGAAGATCACTCTGGAGGTGGCCGAGAGGAACCCGGAGCGCTGTGCTCCTGGTGGACCGCAATGCTCTGGAGATGGCGCTCCATCCATGTTCTCCGCCCGGCTGTGTTTTTGGAGCATGGGGAAATAGTGGAGCTCTGCCCAAGATCCGCTCTTACCACGAATGCTAACGGAGCAGACACTCAGGACCAGCAGAGACGACTCAGCATTTCTGAGGGTTTGTGGGTTTAACTTTGAGTCAACGTTATTCTAACACTTTAAGTTCACTTAATATTTACAGCGTATAGTAGTTGGTAGATGGAGGCACAGAGCCGGGATTGGCTTCAGGGCCAGCAGAATCCCTTTTCGGCAGCTCTAGGAAATCCGCCATGATAATTTTTTTCCCCACCGGGCAATTTTATTTTAATAGTTGAAAAACTTGAGCAGATTTAAATGTTTGTTATTAAACAACGAAAAGAATAGGAGGCCACAGTGGACTCATCAGGGAAGATGCCAGTTGCAGTTCTGAATATGTGAAAATAAAAAGGAGGTGAAGTATCTCTCTGAATCTTCCTGTCACAAACCCCCCAGACCAACTTTGTCATAAGCCACCACCGCTCAGAGTTCACAGATAGGAAAGAAACAGATCAATTAGCGGAGTTCCTGAAAGTGCCCTGTGACTGACACTGGTTCCTATTGGTAGCTGTTGAGAGCCAGTGCTGGGTTAAGCTGGCATTGGTTCTTCCAGAAGAGCCAGAAGGTTTCACATGAATTTTTTTTTTTTTTTCCTTTAAGTTGGAAAAACCAGTCAGGAGAAAAAAAATTTCTCCACCCCACCCCCCCTTCTTTTAATATCGTTTTCAGTAGCACAATGCATTTAAAGTAAGGCATAGTTTCCTCAGAGTAATATGGCCTCAGGACATGATTTAGATGGAAAATTTAAGTAAGATTAATGCAATTTATTATCCGACAGGATATCCCTACAAGCCACACTATTTGGCTGAATTTTAGATTCCCAATCTAATATTTCAGATGAGATTTCCAGATGGGTGTCTTATTCCTCTATTAGTTTAGTCAGGGTGATATAGAGTTTGTAAAACGGGAGAGGTTAAACTAGTTTTAACACTTGATTAATCATTGAAATTACTTTGTGATTGTTTGAATTCATTGACTTTTGTTTATTAAGTAACTCCCTAAAATTCAAAGCCAACACAAACTGGGGGCACATTTCCAGCTTTGCTAATTTATTTGATGACTTCTTCAAAGGGATTTTTTTTTAAAAAAGTAGTAAATTTACGGTTACATTGAAAGGCTGCTCAATGCTTGCTCCTTGCCTTTCGAAAGAGAAGAGTGTGGGTTTGTAAGACTGAGGTCACACACACACACACACACACACCCCAGACCTACATTCTAATTTCCTGGAACATTTCGGGGCAGATAAATCTATGAAACAAATTGGATGAATAATTATCAGAGCTTTGGCAACTTCCATCAAGAAACAGAAGGATAGAACAGAAACTGTTTGAGGTGACAAACCACACGTATATTCTGCCATTTAATAAAACACTGGTGAGTTTGTTAAGGGAGATGAATTCCAGAGCACACAGTGAGGCTGTTCTCAATGGAGGATGAGCTCTGAGGAGGTACCTTAGACAATGGAACGTGCTCCACAGCAAGACCTAGCTCTTAGCACAGAGGGAAAGGGGAGGGGGCTGATTCAGAAAGTGGACAAAGCTCCAAACCAGAATTTCTTTTAGGGATATGAAAATTTCCTGAAGTCTGGGTTTGGTAAATTGATTACAATCTCTTTTCAGAGCCCTATCAGGAGAAAAGTAGTGAGCTGCAGACATAAATTTGAATTCCAGAGTCTCCGACTAACCCAACTCATAAATGAATTCCTAAATGCTGACTGAGCCAGAAGACCCAGCTTTGGAAAACCACTTGGCAGGAATCATTAGTTTCAAAATGAGATGAACTGCTCTATTTAGCCCTCATTCAAAACTTTACAGAAATGCCAGATTTCCATAAACACAGGTTTCCTTGAATTTCCAGGGCTTTGATTAACTGGTAGTTGAGGGTGTCTCACAAATACAGATTTGTATGCAATATTCAGCTTGGACGAGATTGGGAGCTGGAAGCCAAAACAAAGTATTCCCTCTTCTTTCTAAGATGTTAACTCTTCCCTTGTTTTTCAGAAAGCTCTTTTTGTTATGAGGAGTTTGGAGAATTAAAAATTAGTCTATGGTTTAAAACTGGCTATACATCATATTCTTGTCTTTTATATCATCATTCACTAAGCTTTCCGTGACCGATCGACAGCCTACTGCTTTATAGTGTGGTTTTAATGCCCCAAAGGAATAAGAGAATTAAAAAATATGCTGCTGTCTCTGCTGAAAAAGCCATAAAGTTGTGGCTTCTACTAAGTAAAGAGATTGCTTGCAAAGAGATATTTTCTTGTTTTAATGTGTTTTCATTTTTCCTCTTATGACTATTTTTCTCCACTGATACTGGCACATTAGGCAGAGTACCTAAAATCGGTACAATGTAGACAAAGGTTAAAAACTGAGGTGATTGCTTGTTTTGGCTTTGTATTCAGGTCAATAAAAGCAAAATAAATTTGGAGGGTAAATAGCCAGTTTTCTGTTTTCTGAAAAGCTGTTTCCTTTTCAAGGAGCCCAGCACTGACCTGAGTTATGATATGGATTCCATTGCCTTTGTGGGCTTTTCCCATATGTCTTTCAATTCCTGTTATTTGTCCACAGGGTTTTAAACATCAGTGATTATGTAAGAAGAAAGTATTAGTTAAGCTAGTTAGGCTGCCTCAACCAGGCTGAATCTTTTGTTTTTAGTGGAAGGGCTTAAAAGGTACCCAGTGACCAGGTTTACTAAGTGTAGGATGAAGCTTAGCTTACAAGAGGGTAAAAACACCCTCAGACATCAACACATTCAGCTTCAGTTTTAACCTTTTTCTGGGTAGTAGGAACTCACAGTCTTGTCTAAATGAACTGAATTTTACAGGTGGTTTTGCAAAAGTTCAGCCTCCAGTTATAGAAGGGGATATAGAATTCAACCTAGAAAAGGCATCTTTAAGACAGTTTTGCTCCTGGTCACAGGACCGCATGAGCATTCTAGAAATCAGAACATGGGATGTTGCCCAAGAATGACTAGGAAGTCCCTTTATTAGTTTTTTCAAAAGAGACAGTTTCAATGTTTTCATCAGAGATTTGTCATGATAATAACCCTCTTACTCAGACTTTGCTTGCAGTACCTGGTAAGCAGCCTAGAATAACACTATGGTGAGGTTTGCAGATTGATACCTGTTGTCATTGTCATCCGCCTCCTTTCCTTCATCTACCTCTTCCTCATCGTGATTATCATCATTACCATCATAATCACCCTTAGTGACTAACTTAGACGTTGGCCAAGATGAAACTTAATTTAGCCTATTTCCCTATTTCTTTTTCTCATCCTTCTTCTTTCTCTTTTTTCCCCTCTTTCAGGGACCAAAAATCAAAAAGGTAAGATTTCTCCAATAGTATCTATAGTCACACAAATGTGTATATGTGAGGAGCATGGCTCCTGAGGGGTAAGCAGATGCAGAACTAATTAGCAAGTACTCCTGATCTGACCACCTTATGGGATTTCTGGGCTTAGTCCCTGGAGCCTCTGACTATACAGTGCAAAGGTTCTGAGAAATTCTATTCCTTCATAAGACAGAATGAGATGCCCCAGAACTGAGGGTTTTGTGTAAGGGAAAAAAAGTCTAGGGACACTGAGTAACAAAGTAAGGGAGCAAAGTAAAGGACTAAGAATAAAAGAAGACAGTGGAATCCACTCAATAATAAGTCTGATTTCCATTTCACACAGTAGGCAAGATTCATTTCATTATGAGAACAGGAGACTTTGCCAACAGAGACCTTGGGTTGTGTGTTCATGCAGAGGGGGTGAGTTGCTATCTGGATATACTTTCTGTCACTTGGTAATTATTCTGTGGAGTCCAGGAAGCCTCCAAATTCCCATCTTCTCTTTCTCTTGGAGTGCCTGTCACCTGCTGCCTTTTGGCTCCTGGAGAATGCCCATCTGCACTATTGCTGCTCCCTGTGTCTTCCATGAAGGACTTATTTACCTGTACATAAGGTGGTTCTTTTTACTTTCAGCCATTCACTGAAAATTCCTTATTTTTCATTTTTTGTTGCAGTCTTTTTTTTTTTGTATTCTAGGCACTGTCCTAGGCACAAGGAATACAATGGAATTTGTAATCTGCAGAGGAGACTGGCACTAATCAGGTCATTCTAAAGAAATGTTAATCATAAGTGAGGCAAGTTCGTTGAAGGTAAACTGCATGGCTTCCCCGGTGGCTCAGATGGTAAAGAATCTGCCTGCAACATGGGAGACCTGGGTTTGATCCCTGGGTCGGGAAGATCCCCTGGCGAAGGGAATGGCAATCCACTCCAGTTTTCTTCCCTGGAGAACTCCATGGACTGAAGAGCCTCGTGGGCTACATGGGGTCGCAAAGATTCGGACATGACTGAGCAACTAACGCACACACACAAACTGCATGGCATGGCATGCCATCACTCATTTGGCTGGGACGTGACAATTGCACTGGGTCTAGAGTGTGAGCTAGATGAAGAGAGGAGTGGGGAAACTTCTGGTTAGGGAGCCAGGTTGTGCAAAAGTATGTGCTCTCGCAGCCAAAACCATGCTGTGGTCTGTGTGTGGAGGTGCAGTGGGGGTGGAGAGAGTTTCCCTTTCATCGCTTCTGAGTTGAAATTTGTCACCTGGGTCTTGGAACCAATTCTGCCACCTGTGCTCCAAGTCCTATATGGCCTCTTAGGTAAAAGGGCCCTTTATTTTCTGGATCTAATCCCGTAATATGCTCTACTCTTAAAAAAAAAAAAATCAGTTTAAGAGTACTAGGGGCAAGGCAGGAACACACATAAAGCCAGCAAGCACATCTCTGTTTTACTTCTTCCATGTCCTCAGGGTGTAAATCTCTGTCCTTCCTTCAGACAAGCAAGGTGCACACACCACCACCGCCAGCAGCAGCCATCGTGTATGTCATTTCAGTCTATGGAAGAGTGGACCACTCAGGTGAGTTTGCCTTTGGGGGCACTACCACATAACCTAGAGTGACCTCTTTCTGAAATACCTGCCTCCACTGTAGAACCTACCACATTCCATCTTCCTTGTTTTAATTCCTTGACTTTAAGATCTGACCTATCTTATTATTTCATTATAGATTCAGCTCTTTTAAAATGCTGACTTCTCACTCCAGAACACATGTCATGCATCCTTGAGTAAATTGTCTCCCACTTTGTTCCATTGCCCTGAACCCATTTGTCCCTGGAGGTTGTTCTGAAAATAACACCCTACCTGGGTCATCTCCACTGAGACCTGGGCACCCATCTCTTTGTATCAGTTCAGTTCAGTTCAGTTCAGTTGCTCAATCGTGTCCGACTCTTTGCGACCCCATGAATCACAGCACGCCAGGCCTCCCTGTCCATCACCAACTCTTGGAGTTTACTCAAACTCATGTCCATCGAGTTGGTGATGCCATCCAGCCATCTCATCCTCTGTCATCCCCTTCTCCTCCTGCCCCCAATCCGTCCCAGCATCAGGGTCTTTTCCAATGAGTCAGCTCTTCGCATGAGGTGGCCAAAATATTGGAGTTTCAGCTTCAGCTTCAGTCCTTCCAATGAACACCCAGGACTGATCTGCTTTAGGATGGACAGGTTGGATCTCCTTGCAGTCCAAGGGACTCTGAAGAGTCTTCTCCAACACCACAGTTCAAAAGCATCAATTCTTCGGCGCTCAGCTTTCTTCACAGCCGAACTCTCACATCCATACATGACCACTGGAAAACCCATAGCCTTGACTAGACGGACTTTTGTTGGCAAAATAATGTCTCTGCTTTTTAATATGTTATCTAGGTTGGTCATAACTTTCCTTCCAAGGAGTAAGCGTATTTTAATTTCATGGCTGCAATCACCATCTGCAGTGATTTTGGAGCACAAAAAAATAAAGTCAGCCACTGTTTCCACTGTTTTCCCATCTATTTCCCATGAAGTGATGGGACCAGATGCCATGATCTTAGTTTTCTGAGTGTTAAGCTTTAAGCCAACTTTTTCACTCTCCTCTTTCACTTTTATCAAGAGGCTTTTTATGGTGATCCTCAAATCATACTGCTATGAAAAGCAGATGTCTTGTCAACCATTTTTTAATGAGGTTTTGTTGTTGTTCTAGCTTTTAAAATGGCACATACTAGTTTTCAAATATTGCAAATACAGAAGAAACATAAAAAGACCACATATATAGAAATGACTAGTACAAATATCGAGTTTTCATGTTGACTTTTTTCTGCCTTATTGGCTATTTCTTTTGTATACTATTGTTGAACAATTTGTCAATTTTCAATTGACTCATGATGCCTTTGAAAAAAGTTATGTATTATGTTCTTATAAACACAAAAATTTTGTTTGGGGGTCATTTATGGTATTCCATCTATATTTAAGGCTGTTTCTAAGTCAATATATACAATATGATTTGGATTCTATGCTATGTGTTTCTTTTAGTCACACATAGACAGGTAGCTACCATATCATCAACATCACTTTTGATTATACAGAAGAGTAAGATATAATACCTTTCTGAATTATTTATAATATGGATTTACATATTGATAGCTACCATCTACTGAGCCTTCTCATGTCCTAGGCATTCTGTTGTATTTTCTTTGCACAAATCAATGCAGTAGATACTATAACCCTTCATAGAAAAGTTAATTATTATTTTTACATTATGTTTAAATGTTTTTCAAAATTTTCAGCTTTCATTTCTAATATGGTAAATACTGATAGACAAAACTCACACAAACAAAACATCTTTGGGGATACTTAATAAATTTTAAGAACATAAAAGGATGCTGAGATTTTAAGAGATTGATACATGGTGATCTAACTCATTATAGGCTCTATATAATTATTAGGTATTAATATTAAATTTTGAATTTTTATTCAGTTGTAATTGGTATACAATAAACTGCATATTGAGTGTGTAACTCAATGAGTTTGACATACGAATATTCCCATGAAACCTTTGCCATAATTAAGATAATAAACATATTCATTATTCCCAGAGTGCATTGTAATTCATCCCTCCCTCCCTATGGTCCCCATAGTTAGCAGACCCACTGGTCTGCTTTCTGTTAGAATTAAGTGTTGACATTTTCTAGAGTTTTATTTAAATGGAATCATATAGCATGCATTCTTTTATAACTGCATTTATTCAACTTAACATGATTATTTTAAGATATATCCATCTATGCTGTTCTGTATATCAAGAGTTAGTTCACTTTTATGGCAGAGAAGAGCTCTATTGTATGGATGTACCAATATGTTTATCCATTCAGTGGTTGATAGACATTTTGTTGTTTCCAGTTTGGGGCTAATATGAACATTCACGTACAAGTCTTTGTGTGGATATCTGTTTTTATTTCTTTTAGATAAATGCCTAGGAGTAGAATGTTTAACTGTTTAAGAAACTACCAAAGTGTTTTCCAAAGTGATTGTACAACTTTGTATTTCCTAAATTCCTATTAAGTGCATGAAAGTTTCAGTTCCACCACATACTTGCTAACTTGGTAAGATGAATTCAAAAAAATTTAAAGTTATTTTAGTGGATGTGTAGTGGTGTCTCATTGTGATTTTAATTTGCCTTTTCATATGTTTATTAGCCATTCATATATCTTCCTTAGTGTTATATCTGTTCAAATCTTTTGCCCATAAAATTGGGGCTTTGCAATTTTATTATTGAATTATGAATTCTTTATATAGCCTAGATATCAGTCTTTTATTGGATATAAGATTTGTAAATCTTGTCTCCCAGTCTATAGCTTACTTGATATTTTCTTAACAGTGTATTTTGAAGAAGTATAGTTTTTAATTTTTAGGAAGTCTGACTTATTATATGTTATAAATTAAGTTATAGATAACTATTATTATAGATGTCTTTTATGCTTATTTTATAAATCTTAGCCAAATCTAAGGTCACCCTGATTTTCTCATTTGTTTTCTTCTGGGAAATTTATAGTTTGGGCTTTTACATCTAGTTCTTTAACTCATTTTGACTTAATTTTTAATAATGGTGTGCCAATAGACCAATTATATGTATATTCTGAACTCTATTTTGTCTATTAGTTGATGCAAATATCATGCTGTCTTCATTACTCTATATTTATACTTAGTCTTAAAATAAGGTGGTATAAGTATTCCAACTTTGTTCCTTTTGTTTCAGAACTTTTTATTTATTCTAGGTCCTTTAAATTTCTGTACACATTTTAGAATCAGCTTGTCAATTTGTACACAGTGGTTGCTGGGATTTTGATTGTGATTATGTTGTATTTAGTCATTAATTTAGGAAGAATTTGCATTTCAAAATCATTTTCTTGTTTGCCAGTGAATATGCTCTTATTATCTTGTAGGATCTATAGTGATGTTCTTTGTCTGTTTCTAATGTTGGTGCTTTATATTTTCTCATGCTTTTCCCAGATGTTCATCAGATTTGTATATCATCCCAAAGAACCAGAGTTGATTTAATTAATTTTAATATTATTTTTCTGTTTTCTACTTCACTGATTTCAGTTTTTTATTATTATTTTTGTATTTGTTCTTCTTTTCCCTGTCCCTTAGTGGACATTAGGATCATCGATTTAAGACTTCTTTTCTAACATAAGCATTTAAAGCTATGCATTTTCATTTATGATTTTAGTTGTTCCCTCACAAATTTTGATATGTCTTGTTTTCATTTTTATTCCATTCAAAATACTTACTAATTTTCTGTTGATTCCTCATTTGACCTGTGGGT
The DNA here is from genome assembly GCF_019320065.1 of Cervus canadensis. Classification (NCBI taxonomy): domain Eukaryota; kingdom Metazoa; phylum Chordata; class Mammalia; order Artiodactyla; family Cervidae; genus Cervus; species Cervus canadensis. Next base: position 54,283,195 of record NC_057398.1, on the reverse strand, counting down.
TATTTAAAAGTACATTGTTTAGTTTTTAAATATGAGGAGATTTTGCAAAGATCTTTCTATTACTCACATTTAATTTCATACCATTATAGTCAGAGAACATACTTTATTAGATTTGAATATTTTTAAATTTACTGAGACTTATCTTATGACTTAGAATATGATTGATGGTGATAAATGTGCTGGGTGCTCTTGAAAAGAAAGTATTTTGCTGATGTTGGATACTGTTTTACAAATGTCACTTAGGTAAAGTTGTTTGATAATGTTTGTCTTCCATATTCTCACTGTTTTTTTTTGTTCTATCATTTATTGAGAAAGGTGTTAAACATTTATGTTTGTGAATTTCTTAATTTCTTTTTTTCGTTTCTCTGACTTTCCACTTCATGCATTTTGAATCTCTGTCACTAGCTACATGAACCTTTAGGATTGATATATATTCTTGATAAATTGACTGCTTTCTTACAATAAAATAACCGTCTTTATTTCTTATAATATTTCTTACCAGAAATCTGCTCTGTCTGATATTAATACAGAGACTCCCATTTTCTTTAATGCTAGAATGATGGATCATTTTCTGTTATTTTTACATTTAACCTATCTGTGTCTTTATGTTTAATTTCGTCTCTTGCACTTAGCAAGTAGTCCTACTTTCTTTTTTGTTGTTGGTTTGTTTTACATATGTCTGCTTATTTTCCAACCTGGTAACCTCTGCCTTTTCACTGTTGTGTTGCAAATGCAGTCACACTTGGGGTGCTGGGGTTAGGACTTAAGCACGTAGATATTGGAGGGGACACAGTTTATACCCTAGGGAAGTTTTTCCACTCTAGCTGATAGAGCCACTATCTAGTCCTAGTTTTGTGTGAGCTTTGGGGATTGTTCTGCCTGTTCTTTCCCTGGCCTCGAGCTTTTCTTCAAAAATTTTTTAAACCAATCCTCAGTCAAAGACTCAAGGGGAATTTGCAGGTATTCAGGATTCTCTTTTTTTGAACAATTTGTTCCCTTTCTTTGGTATTCTTCTCTGTGAATTCTAGCCACTTTGGCCTTCTCTGACTTGAAAGCTTGTCTTTTCAACTCAGGGCACCACCAGGCTCTGTTTGACTTTCCCCTCCTTGAATCACACCTTGGAAGCTCCTTAGATGCAATATTCTGGAGCAGCTGTAGGGCTCACTTATTTGTTTCCCTTCTCCCAGGGATCACTATAT